>NC_142539.1:11862916-12163333 GCF_056151865.1 Erythranthe guttata
TTCAATAAGTACAAAGTTATTTTATGGTACCAAAAAGTGGGTCCATGGTACCAACGCAGTACAACTCTTCACAACTTTTTTGTTGCAACACGAGAAGATAATGCCCAAACTTTTAAGTGCAATGAGGAGATTTAAAGATGAACTCAATATAGATTTAAAGTTCAACAAAAAACAAGTGAATATAGATTCATTTTTTATTAGGCAGTCTTAGAATTTGAAATTTTTTAGTAATTATCAATTTAATTATAGGTTACTGGGACCAATATATATACACCAGGATTCCAAAAAAGTTATTATCTTATTATTTTATCGATTGGGGTCCAATTTTGTACTGGTCCCAAGTTGGGACTAGACAAATTATTAATTTTATCGAGGTTATTAATTTATACAGTATTAATTTGTAGAGATTTTACTGTAATATATTACAGTTTTTTTTTTTATCTGGATGATATTAATCGAAGTTTTTTTTTATTAATTAAAAATTAAATTGAGATATATTATAATATCCTTAAATGAGTATTGAATTTAAATTTTGGCCAATCTGTATATGGATGAAGTAAGATAATTTACAAAGTTGATAATGGGGATGTTGGAGAGCAAAACGATGGTGAATCTCCCCTTAAAATTCCACAAGACATGCTAACCGGTGTTTTGAACGATCCGTTTTTAGATCAATTGAAATTTGTTTATTCGAAATTATCGATCAACATCTCAAACTTGGATTTTTTTGCAAGGGAAGGCAATTCATGCACCGACTAACGAATGTGTCGAGAATGTCAACAATTATTTATTCTCTCATTTATTCCTGAAGAAGAGAAGTTATACTTCAACTCAAATAGTATGTGCAATGATATATGAGTTAAATTCTTAGATAATTACATAAATCTATTTCGCTGAATTCCTCAATACCACAAAATGCATCGGATTCCCATCTCATAAGTTGAAATTCAAGGTCGATGTTTCATAGGCGATTTTTTTTTGTTGATTGTTTCGCTTGTAATGATCATCAACAAAAGTTTTATGGAGTTTATATCTTGCCAAATATGTATTCAACCACGATCAATTATATGTTGCATTGTCAACAATTAAGAGGATATCTTGCATAAAGATCCTAATCTAGTTTGAATCCGATGAATTGTGAAGTTTTACTAGCAACGTCGTGTACAAATTAGTATTTCAGCGAATATTTGGTACAAGTATTTCAATGAATATGAATGTAAATCTTAATCATATCTTATTTTATTATACGTGATATATTTTGTCTTATTATATGTATGCATGTTTATTTGCAATACGTAGATTTTTCTGGTGTATTTGATGTTGTCTTTTTTCAAGGTACTTTAATATATATATATATATATATTCTTGGGATTTTTTCCTTCATCATTTATTGTAATTGTTGTTTGAGTAATGTGTTGCACTAATTGAATGCGACAAAATAAAAAAATTGCAGTTTAATTACTTGGTAATGGTTGATTTGACTGTAATGTCGTGGTCTACTACATCAAGAAACAGTTGAATATGTATAAGTTGGCATCTCGATTCGTTTCCATCAACGGAGTTAGTTGTAGCATTTTGGTGTGAAAGATGTCTCAACGTTGTCGATATTTTTTCTTAGACGATTGCTTAGTTAATTTGACCCGATTATGTTTCTCAATATCTTAAATTATATTATTTTTTATCATTTTTGTTTTTTGTTGTTTTATAGTATTTTGTTGTATGGGATTTCAATCTTGAAGATGAAACTTGTGTAACAGACGGGTGAGATACTAGCATTACTCAAAGGTTAAAGTTACGTTTGACTTTAGCAAAACGCAAACCCTAAACTCAATATGTAATATTTTATATCCATCAAAATATATCTAAAACAAAAGACAAAAAATTTAGTAATATTGAAGGATAATTTTGCTTTTGTTTGGGCGTATTACAAATAAGCAATGTTACCAGAACCGAACAGGACGCAAAACCGGACAAGCATTCGGGTCACGGTTGGACCGGTTCAACCGGGTTCGACCCCGGTTTTTTATTTATTTTTTTATTTTTAATTTATTTTTAATTTTTTTTTAATTTTTTTATTAATTTTAAACTTCTAAAATACTATATTTCTATATATCTTTTTCCACATTTTTCAAAATTAATATCATATACCTTATCTCATTTTACTTTATTTTATTTTTTTATTCACATTTCTTTTATCTCTCATCTTTGACTTTCTCTCTCTTCCCACTTCCTTTTTCTTTCTCCTTTACGTTGGCAGCCCCTCTCTCTCTCTCTCTCTCTCTCTATCTCCTCTCCCTCTCTCTCCTTCTTCCTTCTTTTCTTTTCTTTTTCTTTTTCTCTCGATCTTTTCCCATTTCTTTCTCCATTTCTAGCCTCCGACCACCGAATTCAGCCCACGGCCGCCCAGATCCGCCCACCTATCAGTCTTTACGGCTCAGATCCGTCCACGGCGGGCCTCCGACCACCAGATTCAGCCGCCGCGCAAGTCCGCCCACGTAACAGCCTCTAACGGGCGAGATCCGTCCACCATTTACTTGTTTTGACAAAAACCGGGGTCATCAACCGGTTCGGCGGTTTCCGGGTTTCGCCCGGTTGAACCGGGTTTCGGTCATTTGACCCCGATTTTTGATTTTTCCGGTTTTGGAGCTCAAACCGGACCGCCTAGTCGCCGGGTCGCGGTCGAACCGGTCCGACCGGCCGGTCCGGTCCGGTTCTTATAACATTGCAAATAATCCCATCATATGCTACTTATTCATAAAGGGGTTCTGTTGGGTTAAATACCTAACACGCAAGTGCACGTATTACAAATAAGTAGTAATAGTGGACTCGTAAGAGTCGGATGTCGATCCCACAGGGAATACTCAAATTATCTAATCCTAAGTACCAACTTCTAACAATTATGATTTTTATCCAGCCTACGCAAGGTTGTCAATTTAATCAACTAGATGATTAAACTAATTATGAAAGAAAATAAACACGACAAAATATTAATAAAAACAGATCTATAATTTATCTTCCACCTATGCGATAATTCATCACCCAATTAACCTCTATCATGCAAGTTACGATTCCTGGTATTAACCCGAGCCACTAAATTACTCATAACCCGTTGTCGCGTGTATTATGAGTCTATTATTCATAAACGGTTCACGATATGTCTATGCAAACCAATTATGGATAAAGCATTAACTAACAAGTCTCGTAAACGGCTACCTAAGGTGATATATGTATGTCTACGACACCACATGAAATTGACACACTCATCCGGTGAAAACTACTCGAAGGCTTTTCTATCCCTGTTCTAATTATTAAAACGATATGTCGATTCAATTCTAATACTAACACATAGTAACATAAATTAGCTACATTCATGCACTAAATAAGATCAAATAGAAGAAATAATCATGGAATTAAACTTGCATAATAGTAGAAAACTAGGGTTAAGATCACCACATAGGGTTCTAATAAAATCCTAGATTAAAAAATTAGCTACACATGTTCTCCACAAAAAACATCATAACAATATTAACATACATAGATTCAGAAAAGATAGATGAAAGAAGAATTATGATGAAGATTCGTCAGGTCTTCGTCTTTGATTCTCCATTCTCTCGCTTCTCTTCGTGCTTGTCTTTGCCCTTAAATAGATGCTCCAACTTGGTAAAAGATCTGGGTTTCCTTGTTTGATTAAAACTCCAAAATTACTCTTCAACGTGTTTTCACACGGCCGCGCGAGAATCAGTACAAATCTCACACGGCCGTCTCAAATCACGACGCTTTCTGCCCAAATTCTGAAGTTGGCACGGCCGTGCCAGAAATAGCCTATTTTTCACACGGCCGTGCCAGGCCAATTTTCAGCCTCCGATTGTTTTCTTCCATTTTTTTGTCCGCTTTTGACCCTTTTTTGCTCGTTTAATCCTTGAAACTCCCGAATCTTAAAATTGTACCTAAAACACAACAAACCAATAATCAAGCACCATAAAATCGATTAAAGTATACACAAATCCTCGTAAGAAGATATATATTGAGTGTAAAATATACACTCAACACACCCCCAAACTTGAACTTTTACTTGTCCTCAAGTAAAAACTAGCAACTTTTAAAAAAACACATTTAACAAATGCATCTCATCACATAGATCAATGGTCAACTTCACGTTTTCAGAACTTGCAATTATCAAGTCAATTCTAAAAAAAATTGCAAGTTCGCAATTCAAAGATACGTACTCACTTACCATTGCTAAAAACCACAAACCATGCTATTTCTTCTAGTATCCCATATTTCTAATCTAAAAATGGAGAAAATTTATACTTACATAATATTGTTCGACTCCAAAGACTTACCAAATTTTTTAACTCGGTTAGTATCAAACAATTGAGCTATTGAAATCATTGGGACTTTTTGGCTTTCAAATATTGGACTTTTGGTACAAGGTAGGAAATATGGGTAAAAGTGACTACTCTTCTCCTTTTATCTTACAATTAGTAACTGAGAGTGGCACTGAAGGAATTTTTAGTTCTCGTTCTTGACTCGAGGTGTTTTCGCTAAGATTTAACTTTTGGAATTATTGCTTCTCCTCTAAGGACTTTTCACCTAACTCGATTTTCAAGAGTTCAAAATTCTACACTTTTGCTCTTGACATGATGGGTCAAGTTTTTACTTTGAATTTTTTTCAAGTTCCTTCTTCCCTTTCTATCTTTCTTCTTCTTTTTGCAATAACTTTTTATTTTTTTTGAAAGAAGAAGAAAAATTTATTATTTATCCAACCATACTACAAGGGATATTTTTCAAGAAATTTCCTCCTATTCTACTCATTAAACATGGCTAAATGAAAGAACAACGTTTCTCCAAGGCTCAATCAAGGTTCGAAGGATATAAAAAAACAAGGTTGGCTTGAAAGGCTCAAATGGTTCAAAGATGGCCCAAGTCACTTCCCAATTTGCTCAACAATTTAATATTTCACTTTGTAAATTCCTAAGGTAAGTTCTAAACCGAACACCATATGATATAGCATAAATTAACTCCAAGTTTAAAACACAAAATTTTCAACCTAAGCAAGGCATTATTCATGATTCCTAACAATGACTCATTCTTACGACACTTTGAATCGAAAGCTCACCAAAATTCGATTATAATCAAGACAAAGAAAGCAATTTCATCATTAAAAATCAACCATCTTTCAGCACCATGATTCATCGATGCACTCGTTTCAATAAATTTTTTATTCGAAAGAAATAAATAAACTAAAACAACTAAACTAAAAAAAAATCCTAAGGCATGCAAACTAAAAACAACTAAAACACAATTATAGCACATAAAAACAAGTAATTATCCACCCCCAAACTTAAAATTTACATTGCCCTCAATGTTATTCGCATGAAGTTCAAGGATAAAAAACACCTGACTAGTCGACGCGGTCATCTCCGGGCTGCTCTCCACCCTCTTATGTTCATTTTCGCACGGTCGTGCTGATTTTTGAACTAGCACGGCCGTCTCCTAAAATGAAATGATTTTGAGACGGCCGTGCGAAAAGGTGAATTTGCTTCTTTTGGTATTGTCAACTAGCAGGGCCGTCCGGAGAAAGGCACTGTTTTTTTGGACGGCTGTATGAAATGCCAAAATTGGCCAGTAGTGTTTTTGAATTCCAGACGGCCGTGTGAGATTTTGCCTAGTTTTGGCACGACCGTATGAGATCAAAAGCTGCGATTTTCCTCCTGAAAAATAATGATACGCTTTAATCATTAGGTATCATGCTTATATATAAAAAATAAAAGACTAAAATTGTGACACCCCTTTTCTAATGTACACGTACTTAGTAATTTAGAATATGCTAGCGGAAGATTTATACAAAATACTGAGTGTGGAATGCTCGTTTTAAAAACAATCACCTTCTACAAATAGAAAGTTACGCATAATTATCTTTTTTTTTTAAATCAGAGGAAGAGTGTCCACATATTACCATATCATATACACTTAACCATCTATCACAAAAGAGGCATAGATGACTAGTAAAATATCAAGAGTAAAGAGAAGAATTTCGGACAGATTGGATACATAAACTTAGAAAATTAGTTTCTCTTAAACCCTTCGTGAAAAGACTTTGAAAATTTAACCACATACTCTAATATGGGTCTAAATCACTCCTTTACAACAGTTTTAAAACAACATTAGCCATTTGAGAGAAATAATTAAACACATGCAACTGTACAGTTTTAAAATCCAGAACAGGGGAGGGAACTTTGAAAATTCTTATTAAATTCCCTACTGTTCTAAACACTACCAAATTTTATACCAAAGTAGATAAGTGAGTCAGGATCATTCTCACAGTTAAATGGATTCATTTGAGTATGAAAAACTTCATATATTGATGCACTTCCTAAAATGACTCAGCATGTGCAAAGTTACGGAAATTAATTCATTATAAATTTGTGAATTATCCAAATGATGCAAAAGACCTACCCAAAATAACCCTAACAGAACTTCCTATGACTCTGTAAAATTACATGCAATTCTAAACAGAAAGTATATTTAATACGGATTATCGAACAACAGGGCATTACACAACATATAATTAACCGATAAGCATTATATAGAAGTTTGGCAAAAAGAGGAAATCAAAATCCTAATTATTATTAGATGCAATGTTCTTACTAATAAGATCCCCCGAGGGGTGGAAGAGTACGATAATAGATACCTAAGACGGTATCGAAATTCTTTAAAATTAAACTATATAAGTAGAACAATATGGCTAAATAAAAAGCACACAAGATCCACACGCCTTCCATATGAACAGATCCCTCGATTCTCGAACTCGACTCCAACTTTACGACTCGTGCTCGGGATTGAAAGTACCTACAAGCATTTCAACAGCTATATGAGTCTTTTGGACTCAATGAGAATTTCCGAAGAAATACCGAATACACATAGGCAAACAAGCATATATTTATGATATGTATATGTGTATATATGACATCTCAAATCACACACATACACTACATAAACATTTCATTGAGGGACTTTACCAATTTACCTTTACCTTCTCGGATACCTCTTAGACCTTCTCATTTTACCTCTTAGACCTTCCTTTCATCGTTTCATAAGGAATAAGAGTAAATCCCTTACAAGGGAGTCGTCATTATTTTACACACACATTCATTCAAGTGCTCATACAATGTGTGAGATAAACACTTTTGTTCGGATATCATTTGGAAAATCAAGTAAGACCATCATAGATTTTGGGTACCGGTCCCTCATACCCCGTGCTTATTCGATCTATGTTTTACAAGATTTTCCAACTTTAAAAAAACGTGCATGGTTAGTATATATCCTCCATTTCACATATTCAAAGTTAGCTTTCACATAGACACACATATTTCCACATATTTCACAAAGGCACATAGTTTAGTCACAAAATCACAAAATCAAGTAGGACACATAACAACTCAAGCAAAGAACATAGATCACCCATTTTACACACATAACAAAAGTAGCTCAAAACATTCGGTTATTTATAATTACTATCTCCAAGTTTCATTAATTAGAGTTCAAGCCCTCTTTCTCAAGAGACTTGAAGTTTTCTTTCAAGTAGCACCAAATTTCCATTATTTCATTTTCTTTCCAAAATATTCGAATCATCAACAATTCAATCACGCACAATTCCATTTTTATTAATCTTGTTCTCGGTTTTTATCTTCGTATATTATCTTATTACTCATAGATCATAAACCATGGATCGTAAGCTTCCTCGACCCGAAGGGAGTACACTTACAACCACGTAGGTCGATATATATAAACTCATAGAAACATATACATATATATATATATATATATATATATATATATATATATATATATATATATATATATATATATATATATATATATATATATATATATATATATATATATATATATATATATATATATATATATATATATATATAGCACATATAGATTATAAATAAACCATGGATCAAGTACTTTCTTCGACCACGCAGGTTTACGAAAACTATGGATCGAAGTTTCCTTAAGATCACGCAGGTCTAGTATGTGTATGTGTATATATATATATATATATATATATATATATATATATATATATATATATATATATATATATATATATATATATATATATATATTTATATACACATATACATACATAAAAATTAAATTACCATAATATTCTTAGTTATTCAAGATTATATCATTTAAAGCTTAGATTCTTACATGCATGGATCATCTAACAATAAACAAGCAAAGTACTTTAACTTCCCAAATTTTCGGCCATTAAGAACAAAGAAAGAGAAAGAATAAATAATATTGGTGAAGAATCACTTGTAGCAAGAATATGGAATTCTCACCTTAATCTTCTTAGAAAATTTCGAAGGGTGTTCTTTCCTTTCTACAAGGCGAAGAAGAAGAAATTTTAGAGAGAGAGGAAGATGAAGCTTAGCTTCTTGAAATTTTCGAAAATGAAGAAAAGAAAGAAGATGAAGAAGACTTACTCCTTTGGCCAAGAATTTTACTCTTGAAAGAGAGATTTTGGGGCTTTCCTACACTACTAATTTCGAAAATGGAGAAGAGAAAGAGATTTTGATCTTTGATCTTTAGGATGTGTGGAGAATATGAGAAAATAGACGAAGGCTTGGGTTCTATTTATAGAGTAGTGGGGGACTTGCAACCTTAAAGATTAAGAATTGGAGAGTGACATTTTTGCAATTTAGGAAAACTTAGGAATTATCTAGAGGGACTTCTTTGCAATTTCATTTAACTATTCAAAAAGAAATTCAAAAAGGAAAATCTTAATGTACATGGGCTCACCTAGAGAAGGGTTGTACTCAAGGAAAATTTTGGTCTTGTGTTATACCATGGTCAAAATTGAGGGATTAATAGGAGGAATTTTCTATTTTTATTTAAGAAAATATGTGATTTAAAACTCTCCTAACAAATAAGTTCTAGCAAACAAAGGAGTATAATTAATCTCTAGATTAATAATTAACTAAGATGATCAATTCAAATTTGTCCAAAATTATTTCAGACTAATGCATTATATATGAAATTTCACCGGTTATCACATAAATAAAGTCTTAAACTAATAAACGCACATATGAGATAAAATCATGTTAACTAAATAGATGCTAATTAATGAAAAATTAAATTATCGGAGACGCGGGGTGTTACAAAAACATTAAAATCTCGGGTTGTCTCCCGAGAAGCGCTAAGTTTACAGTCTTCAGCCAGACTTTGTCTGCTTCTTTGCTCAAGCTAAAGTGACCGAAGTCACTTGGAGATCTTATTCTCCTCCCCAATAATGCTTGAGCCACTGCACATTGACCTTGAAAGATTTTCCGGTTATGGAATCCAATAACTCGACTGCGCCATGTGGAAATACTTCGAGTACAGTAAAAGGCCCGGACTATCTTGACTTGAGTTCTCCCGAAATAACTTGAGACGGGAAGTTGAGAATAAGACTATCTGCCCCTTGTGAAATTCATGATGCAAAATCTTATTGTCGTGCCTCTGCTTGATCTTTTCCGTGTATATCCACTTGCTCTCGTAGACATTCGGTTGTACTTCATTGGGCTCGTGGAATTGAACCGTTCGTTTCTCTTTGCTCGAAGCTCATGGAATTGAACTATTGCAATGGAATTTTGGCACTGTTCTTGCTAAATCTAACCAATATAGTCGTTTTCCCACCGCTTTATTCTCAATTTCAGTTCCTGCAACCAAAAATGCTTCCAAGGAGTCCACAATAGAAGGGTTAATGCCATCATCATTTATGTGATTCAAAACATCAAAATCAAAGTATTCATTAGCCTCTTGTGGGTGTTTCATTTGCGAAAAACATCAAATTTGATTGATACATCCTTAAAGGCATAGATAATTCCCCATTAAACACATCAATTATAGTCCGACTCGTTCACAAAAAAAGGTTTCCCTAATATTAAGGGAATTTCTTTATCTTCTTTTCCATGTCAAGAACTACAAAATCAGCTAGGAGGATGAATTTACCTACTTTTACTAACACATCCTCAACAATGCCCTTTGGGTAAACAAGAGATCTATCCGCTAACTGTAAAGTCACTGACACCAATTTTATCTCCTAATCCCAAACTTTGTAAAACAGAAAACGACATGAGGTTAATACTAGCTCCTAAGTCTATGAGAGACTTTGAAAAGAACTTACCTCCTCTCGCGACTGAAATTGTAAACTTACCCGGGTCTTCGAGTTTTGGTGGTAGTGGGCGAGTGAGGATCACGCTGCATTGTTCGGTTAAAGTTATCATCTCATTGATAAGTGTTCGTTTTGCACGACGTTTACTTATCAAATCTTCGAGTTTTGGTCTTGGTTCGTCCGAGTTTTCGGCTTTATTTGTACATATTAGGCGTTTCTTGTTTCATTTCCATTTTAGGTAAAGAGAAGCTATTTTTGCCGATTCGAAACGATTTTGGAAGCGAAGCCGAGAACCAAACCAAACACGTGCAAAAGTGCATTCTAGTGGAATATGGCAGTGTTCGGTATTTGACGCATAATGTTTGCATACGACCTTCCAATGAGCTGATTCAAGTGGCCTTAGAAATCCAACCTCAAGGTCTACAACTTTTGTGAAATGTATATTTGTCAAATTCGTGCTAAAAACGGGTCAAATAGTGTTTGAAGTTGACGCAGAGGCCAGATCGCGATCCAGCCTTCCTGTATCGCGATCTAGGGGGGTCTCACAGAACGTTTTTTGATCAGGACCCAAATCGCGATCCAGCCTTACTGTATTGATCTGAGGGGTCTCACATAAAGTTTTTTTTTCAAGACCCAGATCGCGATCCGCCATTCCCGTATCGTGATATGGCAAGGCGGTGCACAGTTTTTTAGGCTGCAAGATCGCGATCCAAGAAGCCCAGATCGCGATTTGGGCACAGAAATCGAGACCAGCTATTTTTCTTTGTTTTCTTAGTATAAAAAGAAGGTCTCTTTTTCTTTTTTGGATCTCTTAACCTCTTCTTCAAATTTTCTTCGGTTTTCGCCAGTTCTTCGCGGGAAGCTTCGACAAGGGTTTCGACTCGGGTTTTTCATAAGCTTTTTCTTTACGTTTAGTTTATGATTTCTCGTGTTGTTCATTTTGATGCCATGTTTGTAATGAACTGAGCATTTTCTTTTAGGGAAATGAAACCTTGTTTATATTGATTTTGATTTCCAGATCTGTTATCTATTTGTCGTTCTTTGATTCTTTTTATGTTTCCTGTATTAAATGCTTTGGATTGTTTGGCCAACAGTTGAATTGATTGTAAATGGGAATGAAATCGAGAGAAGATTTCTCCTTTTATTTTAGGAAAACATAGTTCGAGTTGTGGAAACGGAGACGTGATGCACCTCGGGTAGCCCTGAAGGATTTGACCTAAATACTCTCTTAATATCAGGTTCTGAACGAAGACGTCAGACCTGTGGGTAAACTCTAACTACACCGGAGATGGGGGTTAGGGTATTTTAGTGTCTGGGTTAGCAAATATAGAATTGACATCACATTCGGAATTGTAGATCTTTATCGATAGTACATTGGTGGATTTCACCCTAGAAGCCATCACACGTCGGAATTATTCGCTTGTACTTGGTAAATTTAAGAACTTAATTCCCCGTGGATTGATATCTGGAATTCACTTTTCTAAAAAACGCGATACTGTGTACTTGCGGTTATTAATACGTAGGTTTTACGCGTATCACTCATGCTCACCAAATTTTCGCTTTTTAGACACCATATCTTTAAAAAATCTTACTCAATACGGCATTAGTCCAAGAGCTTGAGTGAAAGGGAAATTAATATTCAATTCATTCAACTTATCAAGAAATTTTGTTTAACAAGGCTCAAGTTTGGCTTTAACCAAGCGTTGAGGATATGGTAGTGTGGGGTTGGCTTTGGTGCAACGACCCCTTTCTCACTAGGCTTGCTGGACAGGTTTGCCGGCTCGCTTTGATCTTCCTTGGCTGCTTCTTTATCCTTGCTTGCTTCCCTCTTTCTTGGCACTTCCTCCAATTGTCTCCCATTCCTTAAACTTACAGCATTGCACTGCTCGATGTTTCTCTTTCAAGGATCTTCCGTATTCAATGATCCTGACGGCCTGATGCTTAGCTGGGTTGCAAATTGGCCCATTTGTGTTTCCAAATTTCGGATGGAAGCTTGAGTTGATGTCATGAATTGTGCTAAGATATTCACGAGATCTCGACGTTCAGGCTGTTGACCCCCCCTAGAAAGAATATTTTTTTTAGGTATTTGGTATTGTATTTTTTGAATATTACTTTTCGCCCCCCCCCCCCCCCCCCCCCCCAAAGTTTTTGTAAATATGTGTCTTAACCCATTATCCTTTTTGTTTTTTCTCCATAATCTTATATAAATTATAGATAAATATATCATATTTAATATAAAATATAAAATAAGATGCTTAAAACTTGTATTATTTTAAATAAAATTTATGAATATTACTTATTTTTGAATTTTTTTTTATCAATGCCTTGAGATCGTGCCATAAATCCCCCAAATATTAAATGAAATACATTATTAGAATAATTTGAATTAACTTAGAATTTTCTCTGATGATTAAAATATGATATAATTATAATATATATGATTTTAATTAAAAAATAGTAATATAAACTTATTTTTTTGCAATGTTTTGTGAACCTAAATTTTTTTTTGTGAACCCCAAAAGTTTAGTTGGCCCCCCCTACATTTTGATCCTGGTTCCGCCTTTGACCTTGAGGAGGTGTTTGTCTTTGTTCTTGCTGATTTCCTCCCCATCCAAAGTTGGGGTGATCTTTCCATCCCGGATTATATGTGTTGGAGTACGGGTTCCTCTGTTGTCAGTTGGTGTCATTCACGTAATTTAGAAACTCCGTTTCTTCAAGGCACTGGTCAGGACTTTGGACTGCATGGACTTGCTGAGTCTGCAGAGCTGCTACTTGCTTTGATAGCTTTTCTAACTGGGCAATGATGGCGGTGACCCCGTCTAACTCCAAAATTCCTCATGTCTTCGTGACTCTACTATTTGACCTGTCTGAAACCCGCACGTATTTATTTCTAGCGATTCGCTCCAAAAGTACGTACGTTTCGTCATAGGTCAAACTCATAAACATTCCTCCAGCTGTAGAGTCGAGCATCGTCCTCGAGTTATCTTGCAATCCATCATAGAATATTTGCAGCTGGTGCCACTCTTGAAGGCCATGATTCGGACATCTTTGAATTTGTTGTTTGAATCGCTCCCAAGTCTCGAATAACGCTTAGCCGGCTTCTTGTAGGAATTGTATTTCTCTCCGGATTTTTTCAGTTTTAGTGGGAGTTATACGTGTTCATAAAGAGTTGTGCAAGCTGGGCCCATGAAGATATGGAATTGGGTGCATGCACGAGTTTGTAACCATTATCGGGCTGCCCCTTGTAAAGAGTGTTTGAAAAGGCGGAGTTGTAGTGCTTCAGGTGATACCCCGTTCATCTTATGAGAATCACACGTCTCGAGAAAGTTAACCAAGTGGAGATGCGGATCTTCATGAGCTAATCCGCTGAACAACCCATTGTTTTGGAGCATAGTGAGGAGTCCCGCTCGAATTTCAAAATTATTGGCTCCAATGGGGGACTGCTGGATGCTTGATTGAAACCCGTTGAGTGTCGGAACGGTGTACTCAAGCAATGCTCGCTGGCGAGGTTGTGGATTAACGAGCTGGAGGTGCTCCTGCTCGTTGATGATATTTCCTTCCGCATCTAGTATAAATTTCCTTGGTCGTCTCTCCTGCGATTATTTTCTCCTTCCATTGTTGCAAGAACGTCTTGAGCTAACCGTTGATTTCTCCTGTGGCTTGCCTAAAAGTTCACTCGATTTCGGGATCAACAGGTAGCAAGTTCATGTCGTGTCCTCTTCGCATAAAAAGTACCTAAAACAAAAAACAAATAAAATAAATAAATAAATAAAATAAAACGGCTGAAGTAAGAAAAAATGCTCAAATTTGATATTAGAATGAATAGATAATTTAGCCGTAGTCCACGACAACGGCGCCAAAAACTTGTTGGGCTAAATATCTAACACGCAAGTGCACGTATCGCAAACAAGTAGTAATAGTGGACTCGTAAGAGTCGGATGTCGATCCCACAGGGAATACTCAAATTATCTAATCCTAAGTACCAACTTCTAATAATTATGATTTTTATTCAGCCTACGCAAGGTTGTCAATTTAATCAACTAAATAATTAAAATAATTATGAAAGAAAATAAACAATAAAAACGGATCTAGGATTTTATCTTCCCCCTATACAATAATTCATCACCCAATTAACCTCTATCATGCAAGTTACGATTCCTGATTACTAACCCGAGACACTAAATTACTCATAACCCGTTGTCGCATGTATTATGAGTCTATTATTCATAAACGGTTCACTATATGTCTATTCAAACCAATTATGAATAAAACATTAACTAACAAGTCTCGTAAATGGCTACCTAAGGTGATTTCTGTATGTGTACGACACCACATGCAATTGACACATTGATCCGATGAAAACTACTCGAAGGATCTTCTATCCCTGTTCTAATTATTAAAACGATCAGTCGATTGAATTCTAATGCTAACACATAGTAACATAAATTAGCTAGATTCATGCACTAAATAAGATCAAATAGAAGAAATAATCATGGAATTAAACTTGCATAATATTTGAAAACTAGGGTTAAAATCGCCACATAGGGTTATAATAAAATCCTAGATTAAAAAATTAGCTACTCATGTTCTCTACGAAAAACATCATAAAATATTAAAATACATAGATTCAGAAAAGATAGATGAAAGAACAATGATGATGAAGATTCATGAGGTCTTCGTCTTCGATTCTCCGTTCTCTCGCTTCTCTTTGTGCTTGTCTTTGCCCTTAATAGATGCTCCAACTTGGTAGAAATCTGGGTTTCCTTGTGTGATTAGAATTCCAAATTTGCTCTTCAGCATGTTTTCGCACGGCCGCGCGAGAATCAGTAAAAATCTCACACGGCCGTCTCAAATCTCGAAGCTTTTTGCCCAAATTCTGAAGTTGGCACGGCCGTGCTAGAAATAGCCTATTTTTCACACGGCCGTGCCAGACCAATTTTCAGCCTCCGATTGTTTTCTTCAGTTTTTTTGCCTCCTTTTCACCCTTTTTTGCTCGTTGCATCCATGAAACTCCCGAATCTTCAAATTATACCTAAAATACAACAAACCAATAATCAAGCACCATAAAATCGATAAAAGTGTATAAAAATCCTCCTAAGAAGATATATATTGAGAGTAAAATATACACTCAACAGGTTCAGACAAAAAAACTCTTTTACAAAAAAATTCAGACATTGTCCAGAGGTGTGTAAAAGACTAATATATCCCCTCACATTTTATATGCTACAATTTCATCATTTAATTCAAGTTAACCTCAATTTGACTCCGAATTTCACCAATCATTCAATTTTGACCCAAAGCCCAATTTTGAGTATAATTTCTGATACGAACCACGCCAACCACGTGACGAGACCCGATATTAATAATTCGGATTTCAAATCCTGGACCGTCCAAAGAAGGATTCAATGGGGTGGAACCGCGACTCGTTGCCTACACAATCGATTGCGAAAGATCGATTGATAAGTCGGGGTGAACACACGGAATCCACCTATATGTTCGATAAGTTCTTAAGGAACCAAAGAGAATAATCTCAATTTAATCAAAAAAAATCGTCCATTAAAATAAGCCAAATTGTCAACCTATTTATAAGATCTAAAAAGACTCATTTTTCACAAGGAAAAATGACTCTTACCTAAACTATTATAAGGGAACTATTAAATAAGAAAATCCTAACCATAAATAACTCTTAAATAATATAAATATATTAAATCCTAATATAAAAACTTAATTTAATAAAATAAAGACTTCAAACATCAAGTCGACCACACGAACACTCTTCATAACTCGAGTAGACACTTGGTTATGCACGTGTGTTAACTTCAAGCTGTATTTCGGACCTCTTCCAAACCAAATCTCTCTCGAATCAAAACACCAAAGTTTTAGAGCTTTCAGTTGGTTTTCCGTAGAAATTCGAATCACCTTAATTGGACTTCAAATGTGAGGTTAATCAGCCGAATGATGTACTCTACCAGAATCATACGCGACTTTCGGGATGCATGAAATTCGACTTGTCCAACGAATTTCCCTCTTCCTTGTCTTCCAATTCTTCGTGTTGGATTCAGTTAGGATCATATCATACTCTCTCTCTTCAAAAGAATTCGTCCTCGAATTCGATTCCTTGGAATGAGCGTGTAGTATTGGCGAATCCATGAGGCAGAAAGTTCTTCGCTGTATTTGGAACTTTTTGTTTTGTTTTACGAACAATTAATAATGAAATTCCCCATCCAATAAACAATATTAAATTTTCCTTGTTAGCACTCCGACCTAATGTAACACCCCTCGTCTTTAAATTTTCCCAACTTTCTTATGTAAAGTTGATGCATTTTAATTAAGTTTAACTCTTCCAAAATATTACTTGACTACGTGAATTATCGAATATAATGATAAATGAAATCATAAATTATTTGCTAAATATGGATTGATGTATGCACTATACACTTATTAATTAGCTTATACATACATGTATAAGTATTTACTTAAATATATATATATATATATATATATATATATATATATACACACATATATATGTGTGTGTGTCTGCATGTGTGTGAAGGTGTGTGTGTGCATGCGTGTGTGTATATGTGTGCAGCCGTGTGTGTGTATAATTGCATATAGGTTGAGTATAGTTTATATAAACCTATATACTAACCTAGGGTCTAGACCTCAATAATCAGCACCTAAACCGTACTCAACCCCTAACCAAGAGTGGTAAACCAAAAGCCTCTCTTCCTAATTTAAAAAGGGCCAATCTCTCTCTCTCTCTCTCTCGGCTGGTTTTTCTCTCTCTCTCTCCCCCGATTGTTTTTTCTCTCTCTCTTCCTCACCTGGTCTCTCTCCACCCCTCGGCAGCACCACCACCGTGAGCCACCATCAGCCACCCCAAGCTCCAAAAAAATCCTAACATGAGAATTCCCTATCCTATCCTCCTTCTAGAGTTCTCCAAGAACTCTATTTATACGAGGTGCCCTTTCACGGGAGAAATCACATCTCACCTCCTAATACGCTCCATAGCCCTCTCCCTCAAAATAGCTTGGTTAGAAATCGAAGATTGAAGAGGTAAAGAACCTCTCCCGATATTTTCTAATTTCTTTCTTCTTTTCCCCTTTTCTGACCTTTTGATTCTCTTGAAGGTTCAAGAGCATTTTTCTTTTGGCTAGCTTTGTTTCTAACATCAGGTAAGGAATCAAAATCCTTGCTGCAAATGGAGGTATCAAGTATCGAGAAAGGAATTTTCGGAAAATAATCTAAAAGACACTCCTCTTCTTCGTTTCATGTTATTCTTGCATTTTTGTGTATAATTTTGTTGGTTCTTGCATTTTAAATCATTGCATGTATGATCGGACTGCATAATCCGGAGATTCAAGCCTTTTAGAAAAAGGGAGTGACAAAGAAATTTTGAGTTATTAATGAGTTTTTGAAGAAAATCAGATTTTGGTAAAATTAGGGGCATGCATGTGAAGATCTAGTAAGCTAGAGGACTGATCTGCAAATTTCTAAAAGATCGGTTAGATTTAGTTAAATTAATAATTTTTAATTTCTGAAGTTTTTGATTTAATAGATTAATTATTTTGAATGAATAAATGAAGGTTTGGAAGAAAATGGAAATTTTGGGGTAGAAATTGTAATTTTCAGAAACTTGCTGTTCTTCGAATTTTTAAGAATTAAAAAAATAAAGAAAAAACTGAGATTTTATTTAAATTATCTGAAATCTGCCTAATTAATGTGTTGTTGATTTTAGGATGAATAATCGGATTTCCTTTCGAATAAAACATCTTTATGGAAATTAAATTAGATTAGAAACTTCTTTAAGTGTTTTGGTAATACTTCTTGTGTAATGACACTTTGGTAAATTACTTTGGATATACCCATAGATATATATATCCTTTATTAGTTATAATTTTATTATCTTTAATAAATTAAGTCATTATTCAAGCATGCTTATAAAAAGTATACTAAAATACATGTAGATATATATATATATATACACATTCAATTTTTGGGTGTGTATAATTATTTATATGTACATATATATATATAGAGTTCGGTTTATATATATATATATATATATATATATATATATATATATATATATATATATATATATATATATATATATATATATATATATATATGTGTGTGTGCCTGTATGTCATTTTGATATATTTGTATATATATATGTTTAAATATATGAAATGCATAGGCAAGAATATGATATTAACATATTATTAATGCATAATTTGTAGATGCATAATTGTGTGTGTGCGTATGTGCATCAGTGAGTGTGCATGTGTGCATAAGTGAGCTTAGATGTCTAATTGTGTAATTGATATAATGTGTTTGTGTATTTGTTGGTCACTTGATTGATATTTGTGATGTCTCTTGGTGGTTAGATTTATTGATGGTTGTTGTGAATTATTAGTACTTTTGGGTGCCTATGTGAAATTCTCATTACTTCTTTCTTGCCACTTTTGTAATAAATAAAAATAATTTGGGGAGGTTAGTGGAATACTTAGAAATAATAAGAAGGGATACGGGGGGCCGGTATTCCAACCATAGATACCATAGTTCGGTGGTTTGATTCCACCAAAACGGGCTCAGAATAAATTCTTATTATCTAAGTACAAAAGTTAATCTCTCATCGGATCCGATAAAATGTTTTAAATAGTTCACTACGTTAATCGAAAACCGAGACATGTGTGTGTTTTACGTAAATTTTGGTTGCTCCTATGTGATATAATATTTAATATATATATATATATATATATATATATATATATATATATATATATATATATATATATATATATATATATATAGTAGAACAATATTTGCAAATCTCGATATCTTTCGAGATCCTTACTGAGCTTTGTTAGCTCATATAGATATTCTCCGTTTGCAGGAACTAGTAGGGATAACTCCGCCGGTTTGGACTAGTAACGGTTCGAGGGGTCGATTCCGGAAATTTTGGGCTCGTATGGAGGATCCACTAATGTTGCTTATTATCTTAGCTTTTGTTTATTTTGCATTGAAGACTCTTACTATTTCTATTGTAGCTCATGTATATTACTACCCCTAGTGTAAGGCGAACTTTCCTATGTTTCCTTTTGAACCAGTATATGTAAAATAGTACGGCTTGATGGTTTAATATCTCCGCCTTATAATTACTTCCGTAAATCTCCGTTTGTCTTCTCGTATGATAGTAAGCATCGAAATTTTGAACCTAAGGACAAGGTGACACCAATTAAGTCTTATCGGAAAAAAAAAAAAAAAAAAAAAAAAAAAAAAAAAAAAAAAAAACTTCACGGTGATGAAAAATAAATAATATTTTCTATGAATTTAGACTTCCGCTCGCGTATTCCTTCGTAAACTTCCCGGTTTATTAGTTGGAACTTAGGGGGTGTCACAGATCATGGTATCAGAGCAAGATTAGTGGAGATCCCATACGAGTGAGAAAGTCGGAAATTGGACGCCTCGGAACGTGAAGATCTTATCCATCCGGTAAACGTGTGTTTTGTTTTTTTTTCTTATATTACCCTAGTTTTAATTACAAGTGCGACAAAGGCATGGCAGGAAGACGAACTCGGAACTCTGCCAACATGAACGACCCACGCGACCCCATTAGTATTATCCACCATCTTTCCGAACTCATTCGTGAACAAGCCCAAAACCATCACGAACAAATCCAGCGACTTCTCCAAAACCATCCACCTCCACCACCGCAACCGAATCCCCAAAACTTGTACGAAAAATTCCTCCGTATGAATCCATCGGAATTCCATGGTGGTCCCGATCCCGTAGTGGCCGAAGAATGGATCAAGTCCCTGGAAGTTATTTTTGACTATATGCAAATGGGTGATCGTGAAAGAGTACACTGCGCCCTTTTCTTACTTCGTAACGAGGCCCGAAACTGGTGGGAAGGAGCGAAAGAAGGAATCGAACTCGAAAACTTACAATGGTCAATCTTTAAGGTCCAGGTTTTCGAGAAATACTTCTCTAAGGATATCCGAGCCAACAAACTCAAGGAATTCCTTGAACTTCGTCAAGGCGATCTTTCCATGACCGAATACGTCCGTCGCTTCGAAAGAGGCTGCTTGTACGCCCCGTTCATCGCCAAAGATGCCGAGGAAGAGAAGAACCATTTCACTAGGGGACTACAGCCCGAAATTCGACGAGATATCCGCATGTCCGACGCTTCTACCTTCCGTCAACTTGTAGACAAAGCACTTTCAGCCGCTCAAGATGAGATAGAAATTCAGCAGAGCCGACGTCCTCAAAACTTTGGCTCTCGACCTTGGAAAAAACCCAATGTCGGCAACGGAAAATTCAAGGAAAAGAGAAGCCACTCCACTAATTCCCGGCCAACGGCACCACCTCTCAAACCAACCTGCTCGAATTGTGGAAAATCTCACTTTGGAGTATGCGTGAAAGGCACCGATGCATGTTTCCGATGCAGACAGCCCGGCCACAAGGCGAGAGACTGCCCGAATAATCAAACCCAGATTCCTGGCCGTGCATTTGCAATGACTCAGGAGCAAGCTCAACGAGACCCCTCCATGATCGCAGGTACTATTTTTATTCGCGGAGAACCTGTATGTGCCTTAATTGATTCCGGTTCTACGCACTCCTTCATAGCTACCAACGTATCTGAACGACTCAAACTTACGCCCACTCGTGTATATCACGAGTATTGCATTTCCATACCCTCGGGTGATGAGATGAAGTCGAACCTAGTAGTAGTTAACTGCCCTATCCAAATCCATGACCAACCTATGGATTTTGACCTAATCATCCTACCGATCCAAAATTTCGATCTTATTATGGGTATGGATTGGCTAACGAAGTTCAATGCCCAAATCAATTGCGCGCTGAAAACTGTTAGCTTTTCTCTCCCTAGCGGAAATCTCCTAAAATTCCAAGGCCATCGTGAAACCCTAATTCCCATCATCTCGGCAATCAAAGCCGCTAAACTGATTTATAAGGGGCATACTAGCTATCTAGTAGACGTCCTAGAAATCGAATCTAAGCCCAAACCTCAGATGTCTGAAATCCCCGCTGTTCAAGAGTTTCCCGAAGTCTTCCCCGACGACCTTCCCGGATTGCCACCCGATCGCGAGATAGAATTCGAAATTAACCTAATCCCCGGAGCAGCACCCATTTCTAAGTCCCCCTACCGCATGGCCCCGATGGAACTCAAAGAGCTGAAAGATCAAGTTCAAGAATTGCTCGATAAAGGCTACGTCCGTCCCAGTCATTCCCCATGGGGAGCTCCAGTGTTATTTGTTAAAAAGAAGGATGGATCCCTCCGCCTCTGTATAGATTACCGAGAGTTAAACAAGATCACCATAAAGAATAAATACCCCCTACCCCGCATCGATGATCTTTTCGACCAACTCCAAGGAGCATCCGTCTTCTCCAAAATCGACCTCCGTTCCGGATATCACCAACTTAAAGTCAAGGAAGCCGATATCCCTAAAACCGCCTTCCGAACCCGGTACGGTCACTACGAATTCATGGTTATGCCATTTGGTCTAACGAACGCCCCAGCCGCATTTATGGACCTGATGAATCGAGTGTTTCACCAATACCTCGACAAATTCGTCATCGTTTTCATTGACGACATTCTAGTCTACTCCCGAAGCAAAGAGGATCATCTCTCCCACTTGCGGATCGTACTTCAGACCCTACAATCACATCAATTGTACGCCAAATTCAGTAAATGTGAATTCTGGTTATCTAGTGTAATCTTTCTCGGACACATTATCTCTGCCGAAGGATTATCCGTCGATCCCGGAAAGATAGAAGCCGTCTCCAACTGGCCCGTTCCGAAGAATGCAAAGGAAATTCGAAGTTTTCTTGGCCTGGCTGGGTACTACCGTAAATTCGTCCAAGATTTCTCGAAGATTGCGTCACCACTCACCCGACTCACGAAAAAGGAAGTCAAGTACCAGTGCACCCCATGTTGCGAAGCTAGCTTCCAAGAGCTCAAGAGGCGATTAACTTCTGCCCCTATTCTTGCATTACCTGAAAAATCTGGAGAATTCATAGTCTACAGTGACGCCTCCAAATTAGGGTTAGGCGCCGTACTAATGCAAAATGAAAAAGTAATCGCCTATGCCTCTCGACAACTCAAAGAATACGAGAAGAACTACCCGACTCACGATCTCGAACTAGCAGCAGTGGTCTTTGCACTCAAAATCTGGCGACACTATCTCTATGGTGAAAAATGCACAATTTACACCGACCACAAAAGTTTGAAATACTTCTTCACGCAGAAAGAGCTGAACATGAGACAACGACGATGGCTCGAATTAATCAAAGACTATAATTGTGAAATTCTATACCACCCCGGAAAGGCAAATGTTGTAGCCGACGCACTTAGCCGAAAATCAATGAACGCCCTCACAATTCGGTCCGACCTTAGAAACTCTATTCGAACAGCACAAGACCAAGATCCTCAGATTCAGAATATTCGTGCCAATCTAGAATCGAACCCCGACTTTCGAATCTCCACCGATGGACTCCTCCTATTCCAAAATCGCACTTTTATTCCCGACAATTCCGAGATCAAGAGACTTATTCTAACCGAAGCACACCAGACTACATACACCTGTCACCCCGGATCTACCAAGATGTACCAAGACCTCAAAAAGCTATATTGGTGGCCCGGAATGAAGAAAAATGTCGCCCAATTCGTCGCCGAATGCCTCACGTGTCAACAGGTGAAGGCTGAGCACCAACGACCCGGAGGCTTACTTCAGTCAAATCTAATTCCCGAATGGAAATGGGAAGTAGTAACAATGGATTTTATTCAAGGAGTTCCAAAGACGCAACGTGGATCTGACTCCATTTGGGTAATCGTCGATCGTCTGACCAAATCAGCTCATTTTCTTCCAATCCGAAAGACGTTTAGCCTAGACAAACTAGCGGAACTTTACATTCAAGAAATTGTCCGACTCCACGGCGTTCCAACCTCAATCATTTCCGATCGAGACCCCCGGTTCACTTCAAAATTCTGGAAAAGCCTACATACAACCCTCGGAACCAAGTTATCATTCAGTACCGCCTTCCATCCCCAAACCGACGGACAATCAGAACGTACAATCAAGACTCTCGAAGATCTACTCCGAGCCTGCACACTCGACTTCGGAGGCAGTTGGGAATCCTGGCTACCGCTAATAGAGTTTGCGTACAACAACAGTTTCCAAACTACGATAGGGATGGCCCCGTATGAAGCCCTCTATGGACGCAAGTGCCGATCCCCGCTCCATTGGGACGAAGTAGGAGAAAAGAAATTGCTTGGACCTGACCTAGTACAACAAACGGTGGAAATAATTCGAAATATTCGAGAAAAGATGCGCGTCGCCCAGGATCGTCAACAGAGCTACGCCAATCGGAGAAGAAGGGACCTGGAATTCAAAATTGGCGAATCTGTTTTCCTAAAGGTAGCACCCCTCAAAGGCGTCATGCGATTCGGAAACCGAGGCAAGTTAGCCCCAAGATATATTGGACCATTCGAAATCCTAGAGAAAATAGGTACACGTGCCTATCGCTTAGCACTCCCGCCTAAGTTATCAAGAATCCACAACGTTTTCCATGTCTCCATGCTTCGAAAATACATACCAAACCCAAGCCATATTTTAAGATCCGACCCCGTTGAACTAAACCCTAACCTTTCCTATGAAGAAACACCCCTACAAATTCTAGACTCCAAATGCAAAACCCTTCGAAATCGAGAAATTCGTCTTGTCAAGATACTTTGGCGCAACCATACTCCGGAAGAAGCTACATGGGAACGAGAATCAGAAATGAGAAATCTCTATCCCGAATTATTCGGGACAGGTAACAAATTTTGGGGACAAAATTTCTTTAAGGGGGGAAGATTGTAACACCCCTCGTCTTTAAATTTTCCCAACTTTCTTATGTAAAGTTGATGCATTTTAATAAAGTTTAACTCTTCCAAAATATTACTTGACTACGTGAATTATCGAATATATATGATAAATGAAATCATAAATTATATGCTAAATATGGATTGATGTATGCACTATACACTTATTAATTAGCTTATACATACATGTATAAGTATTTACTTAAATATATATATATATATATATACACACATATATATGTGTGTGTGTGTCTGCATGTGTGTGAAGGTGTGTGTGTGTGCATGCGTGTGTGTATATGTGTGCAGCCGTGTGTGTGTGTATAATTGCATATAGGTTGAGTATAGTTTATATAAACCTATATACTAACCTAGGGTCAAGACCTCAATAATCAGCACCTAAACCACACTCAACCCCTAACCAAGAGTGGTAAACCAAAAGCCTCTCTTCCTAATTTAAAAAGGGCCAATCTCTCTCTCTCTCTCTCTCGGCTGGTTTTTCTCTCTCTCTCTCCCCCGATTGTTTTTTCTCTCTCTCTTCCTCACCTGGTCTCTCTCCACCCCTCGGCAGCACCACCACCGTGAGCCACCATCAGCCACCCCAAGCTCCAAAAAAATCCTAACATGAGAATTCCCTATCCTATCCTCCTTCTAGAGTTCTCCAAGAACTCTATTTATACGAGGTGCCCTTTCACGGGAGAAATCACATCTCACCTCCTAATACGCTCCATAGCCCTCTCCCTCAAAATAGCTTGGTTAGAAATCGAAGATTGAAGAGGTAAAGAACCTCTCCCGATATTTTCTAATTTCTTTCTTCTTTTCCCCTTTTCTGACCTTTTGATTCTCTTGAAGGTTCAAGAGCATTTTTATTTTGGCTAGCTTTGTTTCTAACATCAGGTAAGGAATCAAAATCCTTGCTGCAAATGGAGGTATCAAGTATCGAGAAAGGAATTTTCGGAAAATAATCTAAAAGACACTCCTCTTCTTCGTTTCATGTTATTCTTGCATTTTTGTGTTTAATTTTGTTGGTTCTTGCATTTTAAATCATTGCATGTATGATCGGACTGCATAATCCGGAGATTCAAGCCTTTTAGAAAAAGGGAGTGACAAAGAAATTTTGAGTTATTAATGAGTTTTTGAAGAAAATCAGATTTTGGTAAAATTAGGGGCATGCATGTGAAGATCTAGTAAGCTAGAGGACTGATCTGCAAATTTCTAAAAGATCGGTTAGATTTAGTTAAATTAAGAATTTTTAATTTCTGAAGTTTTTGATTTAATAGATTAATTATTTTGAATGAATAAATGAAGGGTTGGAAGAAAATGGAAATTTTGGGGTAGAAATTGTAATTTTCAGAAACTTGTTGTTCTTCGAATTTTTAAGAATTAAAAAAATAAAGAAAAAACTGAGATTTTATTTAAATTATCTGAAATCTGCCTAATTAATGTGTTGTTGATTTTAGGATGAATAATCGGATTTCCTTTCGAATAAAACATCTTTATGGAAATTAAATTAGATTAGAAACTTCTTTAAGTGTTTTGGTAATACTTCTTGTGTAATGACACTTTGGTAAATTACTTTGGATATACCCATAGATATATATATCCTTTATTAGTTATAATTTTATTATCTTTAATAAATTAAGTCATTATTCAAGCATGCTTATAAAAAGTATACTAAAATACATGTAGATATATATATATACACATTCAATTTTTGGGTGTGTATAATTATTTATATGTACATATATATATATAGAGTTCGGTTTATATATATATATATATATATATATATATATATATATATATATATATATATATATATATATGTGCCTGTATGTCATTTTGATATATTTGTATATATATATGTTTAAATATATGAAATGCATAGGCAAGAATATGATATTAACATATTATTAATGCATAATTTGTAGATGCATAATTGTGTGTGTGCGTATGTGCATCAGTGAGTGTGCATGTGTGCATAAGTGAGCTTAGATGTCTAATTGTGTAATTGATATAATGTGTTTGTGTATTTGTTGGTCACTTGATTGATATTTGTGATGTCTCTTGGTGGTTAGATTTATTGATGGTTGTTGTGAATTATTAGTACTTTTGGGTGCCTATGTGAAATTCTCATTACTTCTTTCTTGCCACTTTTGTAATAAATAAAAATAATTTGGGGAGGTTAATGGAATACTTAGAAATAATAAGAAGGGATACGGGGGGCCGGTATTCCAACCATAGATACCATAGTTCGATGGTTTGATTCCACCAAAACGGGCTCAGAATAAATTCTTATTATCTAAGTACAAAAGTTAATCTCTCATCGGATCCGATAAAATGTTTTAAATAGTTCACTACGTTAATCGAAAACCGAGACATGTGTGTGTTTTACGTAAATTTTGGTTGCTCCTATGTTATATAATTTTATATATATATATATATATATATATATATATATATATATATATATATAGTAGAACAATATTTGCAAATCTCGATATCTTTCGAGATCCTTACTGAGCTTTGTTAGCTCATATAGATATTCTCCGTTTGCAGGAACTAGTAGGGATAACTCCGCCGGTTTGGACTAGTAGCAGTTCGAGGGGTCGATTCCGGAAATTTTGGGCTCGTATGGAGGATCCACTAATGTTGCTTATTATCTTAGCTTTTATTTATTTTGCATTGAAGACTCTTACTATTTCTATTGTAGCTCATGTATATTACTACCCCTAGTGTAAGGCGAACTTTCCTATGTTTCCTTTTGAACCAGTATATGTAAAATAGTACGGCTTGATGGTTTAATATCTCCGCCTTATAATTACTTCCGTAAATCTCCGTTTGTCTTCTCGTATGATAGTAAGCATCGAAATTTTGAACCTAAGGACAAGGTTCAATATGATTTTTAGGAATATGCGACTTTAATATGATTTTTACGTTCGTTTGGGCAGGCTGGGAAGGGGTAACACATGATTCAAGAGTCTTAACAGATACAGTTGCTGATCCAAGAAACGGGTTTCCATGGCCTCCACCTGGTATTAATTTAAATTCAAACTAAACTCTTAATATTTATACGTTAAATTTGATATTACTTTATAATTATAATGTTTACAGGTAAATACTATCTTTGTGATGCTGCATATACACATACTAGAGGATTTATGGTTCCATATCGTAATGTACGATATTGGTTAGGAGATTATCGTCGTAGGCGTCCTTTAACTAAAGAAGAAAGATTTAACCATGCTCATGCTCAACTAAGAAATGTTATCGAACGAGCTTATGGAGTTCTGAAGAAAAGATTTTCGATTTTACAAAAAATGGCCCCTTTTTCGTTTAATGTGCAGAGAAATATAGTGATTGCTTGTTTTGCGGTGCATAATTTTATAAGGAAAGAGCGTATAAGTGATACACTTTTTGAGGAGTTTGATCAACCTAATATGCCATTTGACGGTACGAATGAGGATGAGCAAAACCTTGTGAATGATGGTACAAGTACTGGGCCATGGTGGGGGGACGAAGACATGCAATACATGGCAAATGTGCGCGATGAGATAGCAACCCGATTGATGCCTGGAGGAACCAGGACCAATTAGAATTTATTAATTTTTTTCATGTTAATTTTAGCGATTAATATTTTTCAGCCAAATTTAATTACTTTAATGTATTTTTATATTTTCTCTGCTTTTATTTATGAATTTTATTTTTATTAGTCGTTTGAATTTAAAATTTGAAATTTATATTTTGTCTATGTTAAATATTATAGTTTATATCAAGATATGTAATGTCCGCCAAATTTTTATAATTTACTAAAGTAAATCATGCTAAAAAAATTATGTTTATTCATATATTCTAATCAAATTTAATTAACAATAATGTTTCAGAATTATACAAGGGTATATCAGGAAAATTACAGTATTCAGACATTACAGATATTCAGTTATCAAATGAACTTAATTATTCAGCATTCAGCAATCAGACACAGCTCTTACCCATTCAGATATTTATTCAGCATTCAGCATTAAGCACTTAATCTTATCAAACGGAGCCTAAGTCTTATCGAAAAAAAAAAAAAAAAAAAAAAAAAAAAAAAAAAAAAAACTTCACGGTGATGAAAAATAAATAATATTTTCTATGAATTTAGACTTCCGCTCGCGTATTCCTTCGTAAACTTCCCGGTTTATTAGTTGGAACTTAGGGGGTGTCACACCTAACGTTTATATAGAAATCCAAACCGGAAGTTTGGAACAACCAACTTGACCCAATGGCTATATAGAATCACAAACCAAAGTTATAATGTTGACGCCACAAGAAAGAAACTTAATAGAGTTCACAAGATTAACGAATAACAAAAAACTCACTCGTTCTTTCTTTTTTCCTTTTTTTTTCGATTTTTTTTTATTGGACTCTAGACAAAACCTAACTTAGACTCAAAGAAACTTCAAACAAAAAATAAATTTCGAATTTTTTTTTCTTTTTTATTGGTTTATGGACTCTAAATAGACAAACAAAAGACTAGAAGACTCAACAATAATAGACACGAAACGAAAAACAAAACAAAGACTGACTCAAAAAAAAAATAAAGGATAGGTGAAACCTTCTTAGGAAGATGGCTCTGATACCAAATGATACGAACCACGCCAACCACGTGATGAGACCCGATATCAATAATTCGGATTTCAAATCCTGGACCATCCAAAGAATGATTCAATGGGGTGGAACCGCGACCCGTTTCCTATAAGGAGGCAAGAACCTTGGTATGTGAAGACACCACAATCGATTGCGAAAGATCAATTGATAAGTTGGGGTGAACACACAGAATCCACCGATATGTTCGATAATTTCTTAAAGAACCAAAGAGAATAATCTCAATTTAATCATAAAAAATCGTCCATTAAAATAAGTCAAATTGGCAACCTATTTATAAGATCTAAAAAGACTCTTTTTTCACAAAGAAAATGACTCTTACCTAAACTATAATAAGGGAACTATTAAATAAGAAAATTCTAGCCATAAATAACTCTAAAATAATATAAATATATTAAATCCTAATATAAAAACGTAATTTAATAAAATACAAACTCCAAACATCAAGTCGACCACACGAACACTCTTCCTAACTCGAGTAGACACTTGGATGTGCACGTGTGTTAACTTCAAGCTATATTACTGACCTCTTCCACACAAAATCTCTCTCGAATCAAAACACCAAAGTTTTAGATCTTTAAGTTGGCTTTCCGTAGCAATACGAATCACCTTAATTGGACTTCAGATGTGAGGGTAATCAGCCGAATGGTGTACTCTGCCAGAATCATACGGGACTTTCGTGATGCATGAAATTCGACTTGTCCAACGAATTTCCCTCTTCCTTGTCGTCCAATTCTTCGTGTTGGATTTAGTTAGGATCATATCAATTTCCCCCGCTGCCGCCGTTGACTTTTTTTGGTTTTTTTTTTTTTTTTTAACTTTTTTTTCTTCAACATTTGTTTGCTCGTTTAAACGGTAATATTGATGTGGTTGACAGTCATATTAACTATATTACTGTTTAACACAATAATATTAACTATATTACAGTTTAACACACTAATATTGATATATTACCCTCTAGCACAGTAATATCAACACAATAAAAATCACTATTATTGTGTAATAGAGTAATATTAATATGTTGACTGTTCAACAAAGGGCAAACATAGTAAAAAGCCAACACAATTAATATTCATGTGGTTGACATAATATTACTTTCAACCACAGTAATATTACTGTAACGACAGTAATATTATTGTGATTACAGTAATATTACTGTTAATTTATATGCCTATAGAAATCAAGTAACCTAAGTTGTAACAGTTAAGTTGTGGAAACAGTATTCAGTTACAACTATAATTCTTGTGTTAACACAGTTATAAACTACTTAAAGCAAATAAATGAACACAAGGAATTAATGTGGTTCAGACACAAATGTGCCCTACATCCACGTGGACCTGCAAACACGATTTCACTAGTTCAGATTTACAGTGTACATTAATAGGACTTGTTAAAAACACTAAAGACTCCCTCTTTATGTAATATGCCGTTCTTTTACACAACTCGAACTCCGTGTCTCTCTCTAGCAGCTCCACTCCGCGTGCCTTGAACTTTCTTCAAGCCTGAACTCCCTTCAGAAAACGCGGCTGATCTCCCTTGAGATCTATACAACACATCTGTATATGTTGGCACAGTGCAACGATGGCACAGTCCTGCTCCGCAGAACGCCTTGGCAAAACTTCGATGCTATGAAGTGGTTTTTCTCCCAAATAATGCCCACGATTCTTGTATGTCTTGGAGGCTTATATAGCCACGAAAATAAGCCCTAAGACCTAACTTGAACCCAAAGAAATCTATTTAACTAGGTAATAGAATCATAGTTGATTTCTACTTCTATTCTAGATAAGTACAAAAGATACCTAACTAGAATAAAATACATGGAAATAAATCTAAGTCCTAATAGAAGTATTATAAGAATAGGACTCTAATAAATTCCAAAACAAATATGGAAAACAAATCTTTGCCAATCTTTTAATTCCAAATCTTGGCGGATTTCCTCGATCTTCAATAGCCGGAAATATGGCGCCAACAATCTCTCCCTTTGGCATAGATTGGTCAGAATCCATATTTAACAAGAACTCCCCCTGCATATGAGATTTTCTCTCTTTGCAGAAATGATTAACTCCCCCTCCATCACATACTGTTAGTACAATAGACGTTGCAACACATAGATGTTGTAACAAAAAAAATTTCTGCAACACAAAGTTATCCAAAACAAGCCTAAGGCACAAAATAAAGATAACCAAGGTGATATCCAAAAGGCAGGAAAGTAATCATAATTATAACAGTCCTAAATAAGACATAAATTTAAGCAGTTCAAAAAGGACAACAAAAAGGTTTTACTAAGGAAACTTCCCTTAGTAATCATAGTCGGAGAGCTGATCATTATCATGAGAACTGCTGGACGCTTTGCCTTGCGGTTGTGGACTGCTGCTTCATCATTGAAGTTTATCCCTTGTGTATGGCAGTTTTTGCTGGTGCATCTGGAGTTGTTGCTACGCCCCCTTTCTGACCAGACTGTGCCAAAGTCTTAAGCAGCTAGTCCTAAATAGATGCAAATCCCTGAGCAAGCTGAGCCTGGATAGACTCCTGAAAACGGGTGAGCGCATCTTTGGTGACCACATCAACTGGCGGCGGAACAGAGACAGAGACAATGGGAGCCTTTTTCGCGCGAGGGGCCGTCTGAACAACAGAAGGATCGACAGGAGGCAGATCAGCAAAATGTTTAGAAAGGATCTTACCATGGATAGTGATTGGACGGCCAGGAGGATCCAATAGAGTGGCATCACGAGTGGGCAGGACTTCTTTGATCAAGAGCTGATAGATCAGAGAAGGAAACGGCAGATGCTCACGCTCGGTTCGGGAATTGGCTAACACACCAATCTGATTGAAAATCAAATCACCAATATTTATTTTATGGTCATGAATGATGCACCATAAAAATTCAGCTTGGGTGGGATTGAGAGTGGCATTGTGGTTAGTGGGAAACCAGTTCGAAATGCCTATCTTGAACAGGACCGAATACAGCTGAGCCAGCTTAGAGACATGAAAAGCAGATTTCGGACCAGGCCATTTTTTCAACACTTTAGCAGTGAGAACAGAGGCCAGAGTATCTTTAGAAACAGAAGTTTGGAAGTAACCCCGTTTGGACACTTATAAACGTCATTGATCAAGGCAGGAGTTACAGATGTAGCTCACGTGAAGTTTCGTAAAATTCTCATTGATACAACCAATTTCAGGAGCAACCAGATGTCATGGGCCCAGATTCATTAAGTGAACTCTTCTTTGCCTTGAGAGCAACCTCTAAGAAATGTGGTGACAAGAAATGTTAGATCAACGAGGGAAAAGGTAGAAATCACTCCAACTTTTTCTGCGAGATTTAGCAAGAGCTCCATTTTGAGCAAAGATGTACTCCCCAATGTTGATAAAAACAGCATGAGTGACGCTTCAGAGAAACCCAGCATACAGTGATCACAACAGCTATGGTGTCATTGACACAAAGGGCTTATCAGTGATTTGATTCTTACACCAGTAAAAATCTTTATTCAATTCAGGAGCCACATTGAAAAATTTCCCTTCGCAAGTAACCGCGAGACCCAACAATGGAGAATCAACAGAAAGTTAGAACTCTGGTGAAGATTCTGATGACTCAGATCTAGTTGGATGTACGACAGTAAATGTAGCATAGGTCTGCTCAGAAAGAGATTGGTGGCCACTCGAAGCGTATGACTCATCCTCAAGACCATAATTGCTCTCAAACTTCCTTTGAGGCCGGGGAAGCTGCGCATGGGCGCTGAAAGTAGCTTCTTCAATTGCGACGTGGTCTTCACCACCAACATCTTCTGGCTTAGACATGGAAGGATCACTTTCAACCAGAATATTGTCCAGCGGATCAGAGACAACACCTTATTTGGAGCTTGGGGCTGGTGACTGCACATGTGTATGGGCTCCGGTATTGTTGCCACGAGAGAGATGGGAACTACAGAGACCACTGTTGTCGTCACAGACCTTGACGTTTTTCCAGACTTCTTGTCGGATGATGATGCACAGTTGTTTGTGCTTCCTCATTTCAGACCCCTCGACTGATTTGTCTCTTTCCATAGTAAATCTGTGGAGCACAGAGAAGAGCAGAGACGAGTAGCTTTTGAAAAACATAGAGAGATATTGGAGAGAGAGGTCGAGTATAAGAAATATTGAGAAATCCTAGAAGCCCAAAAGATAGGATGATAACGGATCCCACAAACATCATGATAAAACAGAAGTATATTCCCAAACGCTTCTCCAGAGATTCGAACAAATCACGTATCAAGACAGCCATGTGTCAACAGTCAGCCAGAGGCCACAATAAACTCAGAAACCCTAGAAGGGGCAGATATTTAAAGCACAGGGATCGAGAAAAGAGGCAGAAAAAGAGAGGACTCTTCAAATACCGGATATTTTCAAATCAGAAGAAGATCCCACAAAATCCGTGACCAATAACAAACAAGATATTCTCCACACGAAACATCAAAAAATAGAGAAGGCAGATGACATGGCCATAGCCACGTGGCCAGAGACAACTAGGAGCCAAAAAATTCACAAAGCCCAAAAAAAAACCAAGAGAAATTTTTTTTTTAAAAGAAAAAAAATCAAATCTTTTTAAGGAAAAGAAAATCAAGAAGATCACAAGATTAAAAGTTGAGGGCTTGGTTTTCATGAATTAATTTGATAATCTCTAAAGTGAATCACAATAGAAGGCCACCGAGCAAACTCTTGGATGCACGATATAACTATAACCCCACGACCATACTCAAGAAACCATAAATTAGGTAATTTTATTAGGGTTATAAATGCGTATGCGATTAGCACAGCAATTCGATCGTGAACTTCAAGGAGAATTTCGCTAATATATGCTTGAATATCATCCCAACTTTTTTTTTTTTTTTTTTTTTTTTGGATTCGGACTACTTTGTTTCTCCTTTTTTCTTTTTTTTTGACATGATATTCAAGCAGACATTAGGAGGGCAACCTCCTTAAGAATCCACATAGCTTTTAAATAGAAGTCAGGAATGCATATGCGGTAGCATAATTCTTCCAATAGAGGTATGATCTTTGAGATGAATGAGGTCATAAACATTGATCACTCCCGATAGAGGGGGCAACACACTTCTATCATGGCTAACTGTGGAAACACAAATTAATTCACAAAAATTAACACACAACCATTAGTCAAAATGAAAACTCCCATCATTACTGTTCCCAAAAAAAATGATGTCACATGAGCAGGTGACACTATAATGTCCGAGAAAAAAAAATCAAGTGCAATCCGGACACAAGTATTAATTGCACTATCATAGAAAATTCAGTTTTGCACATGGCAAATTCCAAGCGCTTTACGCAAGGAATCAAACCTAAGGAAATCAAGAGGCTTTGTGAAAATATCAGCTAGTTGATTGTCTGTGGACACATAATCTATAGTCACACGTTTCTGCTCAACTAATTGCCTGATGAAATGGTGTCGAAGATCTATGTGTTTGGTTCGAGAATGCTGGACAGGGTTTTTTTTTTTTTTTTTTGAGATATTTATAGCACTTTCATTATCACAGAAGATATGCAAGAGTTTTTCATGAAAGCCATAGTCATTTAACATATGTTGCATCCAAAGAAGTTGAGTGCAACAACTACCTGCAGCTGTGTACTCACACGCAGCATTAGATAAGGAAATGGAATTTTGTTTCTTACTGTACCAAGATACCAAATTGTTACCCATGTAGACACAACCTCCTATGATGCTTCTTCTGTCATCCACATCTCCTGTCCAGTCAGCATCACTTGTTCCCTGCAAGACAATTGTTAGTATCTTTTGAATACCATTTTCTCAATTCGGGTGTTCTACTAACATATCGGATAATGCGCTTTACAGCACTCAAATGACTCTCTTTAGGGCTTGCTTGGTACCTAGCACAAATACCTACGCTGAAACAAATATCATATCTACTAGCAGAAAGATAAAACAAATTTCCTATCAAGCTCCTGTATAGTGTGGAATCAACGTATGTGCCGTCACAATCTCGTCCCAATTTCTCAATTGAGGTAATTGGTGTTGTTAAAGGCTTTGCCTTTTTCAACCCAAATTTACTTACCACGTTCTTGGCATATTTGCTCTGTGAGATAAATATCTCATCATCTAGTTGCTTTACCTTGTCATTGCTCAGAACCAGTTCCCACATGTCATTTCGAGAAAACTGCTCAAGTTCCTCAAGCTTGGCTAACACCCAAAATTCATCAAGAATTGCTTCTTTGATGTTTTTTGGTTCAACAGTGGAAGTGAGATAGACATACCTGACCATTTCCTGGTAGTCAACCTTGGGCTTATTGCAAGTTTTCATACCTTCTTTACCAGTGGTAACATCTTCAGTTGTGACATAAGATGTCAGCACTGATACTTCTGTGATTTTGTCTTCTGGTATTTCTCTTCCAATACTCTTAGTTTGTTTCCCCATTAGAAATTCGCCACATAAATCTGGTGTATTGGAGTTTAGTTGGGGAATACCTTTCACACAACCTGCATTGATATTTCGTGTTAGATCCTGAAAATTCAAATTCCCCAGTCGATGACAACACATATCTGTGATATCAGAGGTGGCGAGGGGACACTGTTCAACTTGGTCAGTTTGATCAATTTTATAACAATTATCAGAGGATCTATAACCAGATAGAACACACCTGTGGTTTCGATCAAACACTTCACACTTACGCTAGGTGAACAACACTGAGTCGTATAGATCACATAGCTGACTTACGCTGAGTAGGTTTGATTTCAAACCCTCTACATACAGAACGTTGTCAAGGTTAGGTAATCCTCCAACATCCAAGTTACCTTCTCCTTTCACAAAGGCCTTGTTTCAATAACCAAGAGTAACTTGTCCACCAGACACATTATGCAGGTTCTTTAAGTAATTAGGTACACCTGTCATAGGCTTGGAGCAACCACTATCAAAATACCAAGAGTTCGTAGTACATGCTTTTAAAGAAAGAATAGCAGGAAAGCAGTTTGCATTATACTTATTCATCCATTTATTATCAGAGTATCTTCTTTGGGAATTGTGATCCCATACAGCGGAATTGGATGATTGATATGCTAAACTCTTAGAGCCCGTTTGGAAGGACGGATTTGGGCTAGGACGGATTTTAAATCCACTACCCAAATCCATTACGTTGTTTGGGCCGCAACTTAAATCAGTGGATTTGAAATACCCCTAAAAACCGATGGATTTGAGCCCAATTTTTAATGGATTTCAAATCCTCCCACAAACCTAGTCATTTGAAATCCACCCATCGAGTTGTAGAGACTTCTCTCTGCATCCTTCAAAATTAGGGCTATCTTCAACCATCGATCTTCTAGCTAGGAAATTAGCAGGGAATATTTCTCTTCAACGGCGGCACTCAACGGCAGTGCTCGACGGCGGTGCTCGGTGGCGGGGCTCGACGGTGGTGCTCGGCGGCGGGGCTCGACGGTGGTGCTCGACGGTGGTGCTCGACGGTGGTGCTTGACGGTGGTGCTCGGCGGCGGAGCTCGGCGGTGCAACTGACTTTGAAGCTTAATATATATATATATATATGTATATATATATATATTATATATATATGTATATATATATATATATATATATATTATTTTTATTTTATATAGTGTTTTTATTTAATGAAACTTAGCTGACATTTTTCAAAAGTTCAATAATTGCAATTGTATGATATGAAAATATTTGTAAAGCTAATTAAAGAATTTAAATTCACTAGCTTTTAGCCAAACTGTGAATTTGATTTGAAATCCTTCGTATAAATCTTCATGTATCCAAATAGGTGATTTTAAATTGTTAAGGTATTTCAAATCCAAGGTATTTCAAATCCATTCGTTTGAAATCCTCCAATCCAAACACACTCTTATTTATCAATTTCCATCTTTTAAAGCATTTTGGCCTAACATGTCCTACTTTGTGACAGAAATGACAAGTTGGCACAAACTTTTTTGTCTAAGACTGTGAGGCAACATGTTGTGGAGTAGGTTTGACAGTATTATTCACAAAATTAATTTTTTTATTTGGATTAGGTTTACCATCGAACTTACTCCCAATATAGCCAAGACCAAGTTTATCAGGATTTGAGGGATGAGCATTTAAAATTTCATCTAACCTGTTTGAAGGAAGAATCGTAGTGCGATTTAACTTACTGACTGACACCTCTAACGTTGTTGCGATTGGGGAGTTGTCACACTTCAGGATGAGGCAGGGTTCAACATTTTTCATTGGAGGAGGATTTTTCTTGATTTGCCTTGTCTTATTGCAATCGTTGTTTCGCAAATTTCTCAGCAATTCTTTTAGATTGTCAATATCTTACAAAGGAAAATCCTGTTTTACCTCCAGTGCCTCATTTTCCAATTCAAGCTCATCGATTTTGGCCTTCAGGTTGACTTTAACTGCTTCATTCTCCTCTTCCAGTTCCTTTACTTTCTCATTCAAACGCTTGTTTTCATCACCAACCTCATGACATTGCTTTAGAAGATCATTCAGTTGCTGTTGAATCATCTCAATGGAGCATTCTTTATCATCCTCTGAATCTTCTTCTCCTGTGGGGAAACAAATTGTGTTTAAATTTCTATGATTCTCGAGATTACGTGTAGCATACCTGAGGTGTGGTGGCTCAGTGCATGTGACATCATCTTGTGTCACACTAGTATGTAACACCCCACTTCCTCGTCACCCTTGCATATAATTATATTCGTATCATTTTATTTAATTCATCATTCATTGCATGCATGACTTATTCCAATTTACATGAAGTAACTAATTAACAAGTAATTAGACTTAATTGCATTTAATAAGTATTTTATATGTGTATATATATAGGTATGTATATACTTAATAACTTAATACTATATGTATACCACCACGTATACTTCTTTACCAGGTAATATAAGTATTTTACTTAATTATTTAATTGACCACATTATAGGGATAAGAAGTTCTTAGGAAATTATTTAGATATTTGAATTCTGCCAGCCAAGGTATAGAAACTTACCATGATAGCTCTCACCTAGGGAATTTCAATTAGGGGTATAGTGCGTAATTAGGGAAAATACATTGTATTTCCTATTGGATTATATTGCCTTATTTTAATTTTAAATGGCATGCTTCTTGATGTTGTACCCCATCCTACATAAATTTGTACCTTCTGATACACACTATTAATTTTCCATGAAATTCTTTATCTCATTCTTTCACAAAAATCGAGACTTACTCTCCCTGGTTAAGAAAGAAGACCAAGGGTCTCTCCTCCTTCACGGCAATTGAAATTTCCAGGAAATCCAATCCTCAACTTCTTCCTCTTCTGCATATGCATAAATACCAACCCTTTTATTCTCAATCGAGATATCAAAACCTCTCCCAAAATATTAGCAACAATCCAGCCCCAATTACCCTGAGAAACCTCTCATCACCCCGTGTTCGTATCACGCTCTCTCGGGTTATCTCAATCGGCCAGGCATTCCTCGTTAAATCATAGTATCGTTTAAGAAGAATTGAAGATCTTGTATTGCATGCGTCCTTTCTCCGATTCCTAGTCATTCTATTCTTCTAAATCTCAGTCCAGGCAAGATTCGAACTCTTGCTTGCATTCCTAGTGAATATCTTTATATATATATAAATATATGTTTGAAAGAAAAATATAACTTTGCTTATTAAGCCAAAGATTTTAGAAATCTGATAATTTTCCTTCTATATAATTTCTACAGGTATTAATCCTCAAAGATTTCTCAAAATTTAGGCATAGTTGAAATCAATCTTTTTATCCTAATTAAATTCAAAATCTGGAAATTTAAACTTGTTAAATATCATATAGAAGTTTATTAGCCGTGCATGGAAGTATTTGATAAGTGCATGTCAGGAAGCTTAAAGATCCAAGTCTAAAATTTATGTGTTGTTATATAGATGCATACATGCAGTATGATACAGTACTTGTTTAATTATGTGTAAGTGCAATGTTGATTATATGGTGTATATGAAGTATATTTTAATCGTTAATTGCGGTAATTAAGGTAATAATAAGACTGATGATCGTTTGTCTAACCATTTGCATCATTTTTCGAAAACTCAAAAATATTGGGAAATCACTCAGAGTAGATATTGAATAAACACGAGCATGGGGGACCGGTGCTCTAACTATAGAATAAAAATGTGTGGTTTGATTCCACGTCGATCGGGTTCAGAAATTGACGTTTATTATTGATGTTCTGATTGAATTCCCAATGGATCCAAATTATATTTCCATATATGTCATCTATGTTTGTTATATGAATATTCTTGCAGATTAAGGAGTCATGGGGATTAAAGAAGGAAAGAAACTAACATGCAGATTATAAAAACTATAGAATCGTTATAACTACAAAAGTTGTAATATTTATACGATTTTATTGTGCTGACCCGATTATACAAGCAACTTATATCTATATATGTTATGCCGTTCGATTCTTAATTATAGTTCGTTAATATTCGAAATTCTTGCTGAGTCTATAAAGGCTCACACAGATCTGTTTATTTTGCAGATAATTAAGGTAGTTCGACGAATCGGGTTGATTCAGTGTTGACAAGAGACTCCGGCCAGATTACTCATATGGAAGAACTTTCGATTGTTTTGATGTTGGTTATGTGGTTTTACCTATGTTTACTTCTTACTAGGATTTTGGACACCGTTCTTGCTATTTTCTACATGATTCTCCCTTCGGAGGATGATGATGATTAGACTAGACTACGTATAAATCGGGCCCCCTCTTTTGTTATGTATATAGTAGGGTCCGATGTGCTATAACTCTAATGGTAAAGTGCTTGTCGTAAGTCGGAAAGACCATTTTCCCTTATGTAAGATATAACTATGTCTTTTCGATCTATATATATATTTATATGTTTAAATTTCTGGTTTTATTTCGTTTAAGTTACTAAATTCGTTTAGTTACCAGAGCTTGGGATTTCTTTCAAACTTTGAAGAAATTGAGTATTATATATGAAAAAGGGCTTTTAGTATTTTCAAAATTTAAACAGAATAACTGATTTCTTTTGGGGTGGTTTTACAAATAAAATAGTTACTATATTTTTTACTAATTACACAACTCCCCCATTTCCCAAGAAGACATTTATCAAAAAGTTTTAAGTTGAATATTACGTGAATGTCTCAGACTTTTGCTGAGCAATCTTCTTTAATTAGATTAATTCATCGCGATATCAGTAGAGGTATTACAAGTAACCCTGCATGTACCACAGAAGTGGATACTTGTTTCAGCATTACTTGCTTCACTGTCATCATCAGATTCAGAGTTATTGTCACTCCAGGTTGTGGCAAGTGATTTTCCTTGCTTCTTTAGAGTGTTTGCACATTCAGCTTGAATATGACCATAGCCGCGACATTCTCTACATCGAATCCCCTTCCTCACTTCTTGCTTATTTGTAGGACTTCTGGGTTTTCTTTGGTTTTCTTTCAAAACTTGTAGGATGTCCATTCATATTCACGAGTTTTCCTAAGTTTTTAGCTATTAGAGACATGGATTTTGTTAGCTTGACTTCGAGTGCTGTCATGGGAACTAGGGGCACTGATGAAGTTGTCACAGCGACTGTTTGTAGAGCAATTTTTCTTTCTTTATCTATTTTGCTGATGTTCAACTTGTTCTCAAATGTCTGCAAATTTCCCATCAGATCTTCAAGTCGCAATGAGTCCACATCACTTGCTTCCTCAATAGTTGTGACCTTGTATGCGACTCGGTCTGGCATTGATCTCAACACTTTACGAACAAGCTTGACTTCAGGATAGGTTTCACCAAGCCCATGAGCTTCATTCGAGATATCGCATAGTTTCGAATTAAAATCGCTTACGGTTTCATTCTCTTCCATTCGAAGATCCTCAAAGCGAGTAGCGAGCATCCGAAGTTTTGATAATCGAACAGAGGTTGTCCCCTCATAAGCTGTTTGTAATTTTTCCCATGCTTCTTTGGCACACTCACATGCTGAGATGATTTTGAATTGATTGATATCAATTCCATTGAATATGGAATTCAGTGCTTTGGAATTCATATTTGCGGCAATATGTTCAGTTTTGCTCCTGTCTTTTTCATGTTTCTCAGTTTGAATTCCATTTTCATCTATGGCAACAGGTCGTTTCCAGCCAGTCAGAATTGTGCGCCATGCATCTTCATCCATTGACTTGATGAACATCTTCATCTTGGTCTTCCAATAAGAGTAATTTGTTCCAGTAAGCAGTGGTGGACGAGACGTGGAACCGCCTTCCATATGAGCATTCATAGTTCCTACGGAAGATAAATGGCAAATAAATCAAATTTCCAAAATCACACACTATGTTTATCTAGTGAGAGGCTCTTAATGCCAATTGTTAATTTATATGCCTATAGAAATCAATTAACCTAAGTTGTAACAGTTAGGTTGTGGAAACAGTGTTCAGTTACAACTATAATTCTTGTGTTAACACAGTTATAAACTACTTAAAGCAAATAAATGAACACAAGGAATTAATGTGGTTCAGACACAAATGTGCCCTACATCCACGTGGACCTGCAAACATGATTTCACTAGTTCAGATTTACAGTGTACATTAATAGGACTTGTTAAAAACACTAAAGACTCCCTCTTTATGTAATATGCCGTTCTTTTACACAACTCGAACTCCGTGTCTCTCTCTAGCAGCTCCACTCCGCGTGCCTTGAACTTTCTTCATCAAATCAAACCAAATAAAAATAAATAAATAAGGGCAAATTACGGCCACTGTTGGGTGCTAAATACCCACACGCAAGTGTACGTATCGCAAACAAGTAGTAAAAGTGGACTCGTGAGAGTCGGATGTCGATCCCACAGGGAATACGCAAATTATTTAATCCTAAGTACCAAATTGTAACAATTACGATTTTTATCCAGCCTACGCAAGGTTGTCAAATTAATTAACTAAATAAATTAAACTAATTAAGAAAACAATTAATTACGAGAAAATATCAATATGAAACGGATCTAGGATTTTATCTTCCTCCTATGCAAGAATTGCTCACCCAAAACCCCTAAATTATGAAATTTATGATTCATGATTATTAACCCGAGACACTAATTTACTCATAACCCGCTGTCGCGTGTATTATGAGTCTATTATTCATAAACGATTCACTATATGTCTATGCAAACCAATTATAAATAAAGCATTAACTAACAAGTCTCGTAAGTGGCTACCTAAGGTGATATCTGTATGTCTACGACACCACATGCAATTGACACACTCATCCGGTGAAAACTACTCGAAGGCTCTTATACTTACCGTCTAATTATCAAAATAGCTCTGTCAAGTCAATCCCAATAATCACAGATAAAGCACATAAATTGATCAAGTTCATGCACTAACAATCATAACAAGTATAAGAAATAATCATAAAATCATAATTGCATAATCTCAAGAAAACGGGTTCACAATCCCCACATAGGGTTCCAACAAAATCCTAGATTAAAAACTTAGCTACTCATAACGAAAAACATAATAAAAGTAATAAAAATCATAAAAGCTATAAATAAAAGTCAAAGAGGGGAACTAGGATGAAGATTCGTCAAGTCTTCGTCTTCGTTCTTGTGCTCCTTGATCGCGTGTAGAAAGATAAAAAATAAAAACCTAAAGATTAAAGATAAAAGGTAAAAGATATCTCTAATTGTGTGCTTGTGGCCTTTAAATAGGGTGTAAAAATATAATAGGGCCGGTTTCCTTGTGTAATTAGGATTCCTTCACTGCGCCAATTCGACCATCCGGACGGCCGTGTGAGATTTATGCCTAAAATCCGCACGGCCGCGCGGTCCTTGATTCTCCAGAATTTTGCCTTTTTTACTTTTGGCCCACTCTTTCTCCGAAATTGCAGTTTTCACCCCAAAAGTTGCCAATTCTTCAATTTGCACCTAAAATACAAATAATAACCAAATTAAGCACCAATTATCGTAAAAACACATCAAAAGCTCCAATTAAAAGATACAATTAAGTGTATAAATATACACTTAACACACCCCCAAACTTGAACTTTTGCTTGTCCTCAAGTAAAATCAATGTAAGAACACAAAACACGACTATACATCTCATTACATAGATCGATTGGTCAACTTCATGTTTTCAGAACTTGCAGTTATGATGATAATTCCTAAGTATTCGCAAACTTAACATTCAACGGCACTTAGTCACTTACTATTACCAAAAACCACAAATCATACAATTGCTTCAAGTATCCAATATTTGCAAGTTAAAAATAGAGAAAATTTATACTTACATGCATATATTTGACTCCAAATACTCACCAAATTATTTTACTCAACTAATATTGAACAATAAGCTATTGGGATCATTGGGACTTTGTGGCTTTCAATTGTTAGGCTCTTTGGTCCGAGGTAGGTAATATGGGTATGTGTGGCTAATTGTCTTGAATTGAGGTGATTACGCCAAAATTTGAAAGATAGGCGTTTGAAACAATGAATTCACCTCTAGGGACTTAAATAAACTCGATTCTCCAAAATTCACACGTCAACACTTTTGCCTTGAGGCACTGGATCGAGTTTTTAACACAACTCAACAACTAGTCCTTATTTCTCCCTTCTAATCTATTCTTCTTCTTCTCCCTTTTTTTTTTTTTTTTTTTTTTTTTTTTCTTTTTTTTCGAATCGAAGAATTTAGATATATATATATATATATATATATATATATATATATATATATATATATATATATATATATATATATATATATATATATATATATATGAAGATGCACATACATATATATCTATCCTTTTTCTTTTTTTTCTTTTTTTTTTTTTTTTTTTTAATCGAAGAAGAAGAAAGATCTTATAAGAATTTTTCGACCGACCACCAAGGGATAATTATTCAAAAATCTCCACTTTTCTACCTTCTACATATTGGCTAAAAGAAAGAACACCTTTTCTCCGAGGCTCAAATCAAGGTTCTAAGGATAATTTGACAAAAAGGGTAGGCTTGAAAGGCTCAAACGGTTCAAAGAAGGCCCAAATCATATCCCAAATCACTTACTACCCAACACTTCGTATCATAAATGTCCTAAGGTGAGATTTAAAACCGAACAAAGCATGATTTAGCACAAATAAATTCCAAATTTAAAATACAAAACATTCAACCAAAGCAATGCATAAGGCGTGATTCCTAGCAATAATTCACTTCTACATTCCGTTGAATCGAAAGCTAAACAAATATCTACTCTTTATCACATAAAACAAGTAATCTCATCATCAAACATTGACCATCTCCCATCATCATAATTCATCGATGCATCAATTTTTTTTTTTTTTTTTTTTTTTTCGAGTAATAAAACGATAACTAAAACAAAAAAAAATAACGCAAGCAAACTAACAAACAAGCAAAACACAAATATAACCACCCCCAAACTTAAAATTCACATTGCCCTCAATGTGATTCGCCCAAAGTTTAAGGATAGAAAACACCTGTTTAAACGGCGGGACCGTCGGGTTGCTCACCAACTCCACCATGTGCATGAGCATCATCCTCCTCGTCATCCTCCAATAGCTCGGGTACTGGCTCAATAATCGGTGCGGGAAAATCGTCGAACACCTTGTGGGCGTTCTTGGTGGAATGGGTTTTTCGAGAAAATTGCACCGTTCTTGAATCTCCCTGCGCAAATCAACAACAAACCCCTTTGATTACGTATTATATGATAAATTTTCGGTGAAATTTGTCAAAGAAAAGGGAAAATTTCGAAAAAAAAAGAAGGGAGGGTTCGAAGTGGGGGAGAGAGGGGATTTGGGAATTATGGAAATTGTTTTTTTTTTTTTTTTTTTTTTTTTTTTTTTTTTTTTTTCCGCACGGCCGTGCGAAATTTAGGTGAAAAATCCGCACGGCCGTGCCATTTTCCAATTTTGGGCAGTAGCCTCTTCAAATTTCGCACGGCCGTGCGAGATTTAGGTGTAAAATCCGCACGGCCGTGCCCTTTTACTATTTTGGGCAGTAGCTTCCCCGAAATCTCACACGGCCGTGTGAGATTCCTGCCCTTTTCTTGCACGGCCGTGTGAATAATTGCAATTAGGTCCCTGCAAAATAAAAACTTCCTATTAGTGCCCCTAAAACTTTTTTTTTTTTTTTTTTTTTTTTTTTTCAAAGCTGAAATAAAATAAGAGCAAACACTAACAAGTTAAATAAATAAAAACACAAATAATAAAATAAAAAAATAAAATAAAAGAAAAGAAAAACGAAAGCTCGGGTTGCCTCCCGAGAAGCGCTAAGTTTATAGTCTTCAGCCAGACTTTGTTCCTCTTCTTCAATTCCTTAGCTTTTGAACCCATCTCCTAACTTCCTTTTGGAGAAAGTCTTGAATAAATGGGTTGATCCGATTCTTCTTCCGACTGGTTCGCTTAGGACTGCCCTTGAATTTATTCTTCTTGATGTCATGAGGCTTGCCAACATCGTCTTTTATCACGGTGTTTTGAGTAGGTGTTGTAACCAACTCAACCTTTTTCTTATGTTCTCCTACATGCACATTAGTATCCACAAAAAAATTTAAATCATATAATTTAACAGGAAAAAGTTTAGAATCACTTACCTCATCAAGAAGATAACATCCATTAGCCGTAATAGGCTTTTCATCCACCCAGTACACCTTGAAGATCACTGTTTCTTCCCCCACACTCATTCTTAGCTCTCTCTTTCCTACATCAATAATTGACCTACCGGTTGCTAAGAAGGGGCGTCCTAAGATAAGGGGAATATTTTCATCTTCCTCTATGTCTAGTACTAGAAAATCGGCCGGGAGTATAAACTTATCTACCTTGACCAATACATCCTCCACTATACCTAAAGGGTGAGTAAAAGATCTATCGGCTAGCTGCAAGGTCACGGAAGTGGGCTTAATTTCTCCTAAATTCAATTTTTCATAAATTGATAAAGGCATTAAATTTACGCTCGCCCCTTGATCACACAATGCCCGCCCAAAATACCTAGTACCTATTGTGCATGGGATGGTACAACTCCCCGGATCTCTAAGCTTCGGTGGAATTTTATTTGCAAGGATCGCACTACTTTGCTCATTGAGGTCTATAATTGCTGCACACTCCGGAAGCCTCATCTTCTTCGACACAAGTTCTTTTATAAACTTAACCCAATTCGGCATATTCTTAAGTGCCTCAACAAAAGGAATATTAACATGCAACTTTTTAAGATAATCCAAAAATAACTGAAATTGCATATCAAGCTTGGAGTTTTGAAAACGTTGAGGGAAAGGTACCTTGGGAGTAGATTCACTTACTGCGATCTTTGTGTTGCTTGGCCCGACCTCGGTCTTTTCTTTGGGCTCCTCTACAATAGGCGGTGGTGCAACGGACTTTTTAGGACCTTCCTCTAATTGCCTCCCATTTCGCAAAGTTACTGCATTACACTGCTCGATGTTGCTCTTTCGAGGATCTTCCGTATTCGACGGCAGTGCTCCCGACGGCCTCGCGTTTAGTTGGGTTGCAAGTTGACCCATTTGTGTCTCAAGGTTCCGAATGGATGCTTGGGTTGACGTCATGAATTTCGCTAAGATATCAGCGAGGTCTACTTCTTGTGCTGAAGCTTGAGGTGGATTTTGGAATCCGGGAGCTGGCCTTTGTCCTTGCTGATTTCCTCCCCATCCAAAGTTGGGGTGATCTTTCCATCCCGGATTATAAGCGTTGGAGTACGGGTTCCTCTGTTGTCAATTAGTGTCATGTACATAATTTAGAGACTCCGTTTCTTCTACGCACTGGTTGGGAATTTGGACTGCATGGACTTGCTGAGTTTGCAATGCTGCTACTTGCTTTGATAGCTTCTCTAATTGGACAGTGATTGCGGTGACCCCGTCTAACTCCAAAATTCCTCCCGTCTTTATGGCTCCGCTATTTGACCGGTCCGATGCCCGCATGTATTTATTCCTAGCGATTCGCTCCAAAAGTTCGTATGCTTCGTCATAGGTCAAGCTCATGAACATACCGCCAGCTGCTGAATCGAGCACCGTTCTCGAATTATCTTGCAACCCGTCATAAAATATTTGAAGTTGCCGCCACTCTTGAAGACCGTGATTCGGGCATCTCCGAATTAATTGTTTGAATCGCTCCCACGTCTCGAACAACGCTTCACCGGCTTCTTGTAAGAAGTTTTGTATTTCTCTCCGGATTCTCTCAGTTTTGGTTGGGGAGTTGTACGTATTCATGAAGAGCTGTGCTAGCTGGGGCCAAGACGAGATGGAATGCGGTGCACGAGTTTGTAGCCATTCTCTTGCGGCTCCTTGGAGAGAGTGCTTGAAGAGTCGGAGTTGCAGTGCTTCCGGCGACACTCCGTTCATCTTATGTGAATCACACGTTTCGAGGAAGTTGACCAAGTGGAGATGCGGATCTTCATGAGCTAATCCGCTGAATAACCCATTGTTTTGGAGCATAGTAAGTAGTCCCGCTCGAATTTCGAAATTGCTGGCTTCAATGGGGGGCTGCTGGATGCTTGATTGAAACCCATTGAGTGTTGGAACGGTGTACTCATGCAATGCTCGTTGATGAGGTGGTGGATTAATTGGCTGACGTTGCTCTTGCTCGTTGGCGATCTCTCCTGCCGCATTCGGTAAGCGCCCTTGGTCATCTCCCCTACGATTATTCTCTTCTTCCATTCGCATAAAAAGTACCTAAACAAAAATAATAAAAATAAAATAAGCAAATAAAATTATAAAATAAAATAAATAAAACGGCTGAAGTAAGAAAAATTGCTTAAATTTGATATTAGAATAAATAGATAATATAGTCGTATTCCCCGGCAACGGCGCCAAAAACTTGTTGGGTGCTAAATACCCACACGCAAGTGTACGTATCGCAAACAAGTAGTAAAAGTGGACTCGTGAGAGTCGGATGTCGATCCCACAGGGAATACGCAAATTATTTAATCCTAAGTACCAAATTGTAACAATTACGATTTTTATCCAGCCTACGCAAGGTTGTCAAATTAATTAACTAAATAAATTAAACTAATTAAGAAAACAATTAATTACGAGAAAATATCAATATGAAACGGATCTAGGATTTTATCTTCCTCCTATGCAAGAATTGCTCACCCAAAACCCCTCAATTATGAAATTTATGATTCATGATTATTAACCCGAGACACTAATTTACTCATAACCCGCTGTCGCGTGTATTATGAGTCTATTATTCATAAACGATTCACTATATGTCTATGCAAACCAATTATAAATAAAGCATTAACTAACAAGTCTCGTAAGTGGCTACCTAAGGTAATATCTGTATGTCTACGACACCACATGCAATTGACACACTCATCCGGTGAAAACTACTCGAAGGCTCTTATACTTACCGTCTAATTATCAAAATAGCTCTGTCAAGTCAATCCCAATAATCACAGATAAAGCACATAAATTGATCAAGTTCATGCACTAACAATCATAACAAGTATAAGAAATAATCATAAAATCATAATTGCATAATCTCAAGAAAACGGGTTCACAATCCCCACATAGGGTTCCAACAAAATCCTAGATTAAAAACTTAGCTACTCATAACGAAAAACATAATAAAAGTAATAAAAATCATAAAAGCTATAAATAAAAGTCAAAGAGGGGAACTAGGATGAAGATTCGTCAAGTCTTCGTCTTCGTTCTTGTGCTCCTTGATCGCGTGTAGAAAGATGAAAAATAAAAACCTAAAGATTAAAGATAAAAGGTAAAAGATATCTCTAATTGTGTGCTTGTGGCCTTTAAATAGGGTGTAAAAATATAATAGGGCCGGTTTCCTTGTGTAATTAGGATTCCTTCACTGCGCCAATTCGACCATCCGGACGGCCGTGTGAGATTTATGCCTAAAATCCGCACGGCCGCGCGGTCCTTGATTCTCCAGAATTTTGCCTTTTTTACTTTTGGCCCACTCTTTCTCCGAAATTGCAGTTTTCACCCCAAAAGTTGCCAATTCTTCAATTTGCACCTAAAATACAAATAATAACCAAATTAAGCACCAATTATCGTAAAAACACATCAAAAGCTCCAATTAAAAGATACAATTAAGTGTATAAATATACACTTAACAGCCACCCACCTAAGGTATGTCCAAATTACAAAAAAGTCCCTCTTGTTTGGGTAATTACAGCCACCCCCTCCTTTTAATTATTTTTACATAAAATTTATGTAATTCGGTTATTTGCCTACCAAATCATATATTCAGTTTGCTAAACGATATAAATTGTTGGCGTACCGAAATTTTGGTTCGATTTTACCAATTTAACATCCCTAGATCTACCTCTGGAGGGATTTTTTTCGTAAGATAATACATAGTTGAGGGGGTGGCTGTAATTTCCCAAACAGGAAGGGGTTTTCATAATTTGACCATAACTCAGGGGGTGGCCGTAATTTGCCCAAAAAATAATAATATTGATGTGGTTGACAGTAAATGTATTCTCAACGACAATACACTTACATAAATGTATAGTCAGCGACAGTACAATTACTGTTAGCGACAGTATAATTACTGTTAATGACCGTACAATTACCGTCAACGTACAGCGGCGGACGTAAAAAAAAAAAGTTAAAGCCGAAAACTGGCGGAAAGAAAAACAAAAAAAAAATATATAAAAAAAAAGTTAAAATTGGAATTTTATGGTCAAAATTGATGAAATTGAAGTTAAATGGAGGTTACAATTAGGAGTTGCATTTAAAGGGTTGGGGGTAATTTTGTCATATACCTTAATTTTGCCTTTATTTATAATATATATTAAAGGAATGGCTTATTGACAAAAAAAGTATAATCCCTGAATCTAGAATAATAAAGATGGTTGAATAGGGATTTATGCATAAAAACCTCTTTGTTAAATACTCAAATAACCTCGATTTTTTTTTTTCATTTTGCTTGTCCTGATTGGGGATGGCTTTTAATATTTCTTGCTTAATCACCGTCTCACATCATACATGAGATTCAGAAGTATATTTTCAACTATCAACTATATATCTTTTCTTACACAATGCCTCGTGTTACTATTTTAAATGGTGCGTGGCTGGACGTCGTTGACATATACAGAGTTGAATTTTCACATGTCCATATCCTAATTTGCCGGAATGATGGATTAAAAAAGTAAAGCTCGAGTAATGCATGTAATAATATTTATATATAGGAATGGCAAAATCATTCATCCCTCAAGTTTGTACTAATTTCACATTCTGTCCTCCATGTTCACAAAAAATACATTTGATTCCTCATGTTTCAATAATTTACCATGTTTGGTCATTTTCGTCAATTTATCGTTAATTAGTCAGTTAAAGAAATGATGGACACATACTTGATTATGTTTGTAATAATGAAAAATTGACGGAAATGATTAGAAGTGTTTAATTTTTGTGACCAAATGTGAAACCAATACTAAGTTGAAGGATGAAAACCGTATTTTACCCCCCTCATGATATTTTTTGGGCAAATTACACCCACCCCCTGAGTTATTGTCAAATTACGATAACCGCTCTCATGTTTGGGTAATTACAGCCACCCCTCAACTATGTATTATCCTACCAAAAACCCCTCCAGAGGTAAATTTAGGGATGTTAAATCGGTAAAACCGAACCGAAATTTCGGCATGCCGAAATTTCGTATCGTTTACTGAAATGAATATACGATTTGCTTCGGTAAATAACAGAAGTACATAAATTTTATGTAAAAATATTTAAAAAGAGGGGTGGCTGTAATTACCAAAAACAAGAGGGGTTTTTTCGTAATTTGACCATACCTCAGGGGTGGCCGCAATTTACCCATATTTTTTTAATAGTGCATGGCTGGATATTTGACATCAGCTGCTCAAGAACCTTCACATGTAAATTCCCTAAAGCCAGCTCAAAATTAATTAGCTTTATAAAAAGACATAACTCACAAGAAATGTATGTAATACAACCATCAATTCACCCCTAACAATATATCCAAGCATGAAAGTTAAGGTTGTTAGCAGGAAGTTGATAAAACCATGTACCCCAACTCCTCCGAACCTTAACAAGTACAAGTTGTCGTTCGTAGACGAGCGTGTCCCGTCGATAAACGTGGGCGTCGTTCTGTTTTATCCAACGTCGTCAAATATTCGAAAACATCGCTTGGAGGAATCATTGGCTAAAATCCTCCCCGAATTCTACATTCTTGCCGGAAGATACGTCAAGAATGACTACCTCGTCGATTGCGGTGATCAAGGTGTTGAGTTCATAGAAGCAGAAGCCGTCGAAGTGGAGTTGGTCGATTTATTGAAAATCAAAGAAGCAGGGCTACTAAATGATCTCCTTCCGAGCAAATTCTACCAAGTCGACGAATCTTCGGAAGATCCGCTTCTGTCGATCCAAATCACCGAGTTGAAGCCGTGCGGCGGGCTTGTAATAAGCGTCAGCGTTTCTCACAGAATTTTCGATGCATCTTCTCTAGGGACATTCGTTGCCGCGTGGTCAAATGCCACCAATGATAACAATCATTCAATCGGGATTTTCCCGAGTTTCGAGTCGCCATCGTTGTTTCCGGGGACGAATCCGGACCAGGATTCGTCGCCCGTTAGGACAACATATGATCCTAATATTGTTGTCAAGAGATTTTCGTTCGACAAGGATGCGATAGCGAGCCTTAGATCGAAACTATCACAAGGGACAAAACAAAGCACGAGAATCTCCAGAGTGCGCCTGGTGTGCGCGGTCGTAGCCAAGGCGTTGATCGGCGTTGACCGGGCGAAGCACGGAGGAGAATCAAGATCTTGCCTCATGGCGCAAGCGGTGAACATGCGTGCGAGAACAATCCCGCCTCTCCAAAAGCACTCTTGTGGGAATTTGATATTATTATCACCCACGCCGTGCTTTATTTCTCCGGCCGAAACAACAAATAATAATAATAACAATAATAGTAACGTCGTAATTGGGATCGAACAACAACTGGTTGATATTCTCGGTGATGCTCTCGATAAAACCATAGCTGATTGTGCCGAAATGCTTTCTCCGGGTCGTTGGCGCGGTGTAATGATGGGCCCCGTGGAAGATATGTACGGGAAACTAATGAGTGGGGAGGTTAGTTATTCAATCATGTTTAGCGATTGGAGTAAGTTTGGATTCTACGAAGCCGATTTCGGGTGGGGGAAGCCTGTTGGCGCAGGAATCGGGACAATGACTCTTGAAAACATCGTAATACTAACGGATAACAAAGAGGGTGACGGAATTGATGCGTGGGTGCAGTTGAATCGCAACGACGTGCCTCTCTTCGAACAAGACCACGGCATCAAGTTATATACAATATGATGTCGCGAACCGAATGAGATTGTGTATGTTTTTTTTTTCTTCGAATTTTGAATTAAATAAATTTCATTTGGTCGATATGTTTTTATTGTTGAAATTGATTCGACAATGTGTAATGGTTTCGATCACTTGCTACATTGCTATGTGTAACATGCATCTAGCACATCTTTTCGCTAATTTTTATAATACAAGAACTCTTTTTTAGCAGTTTCGACACTACAAAAACGACGGTTTTTGCAGTTTATTCCTTTTCTTTTTTCGTATGAATTTCAATTCATATGTACAGTCATGCATGCAGTTATACTACAATAGGAGAAGTGTAACATGTGAGTTACTATGTCGATTATGACTACAACGGCAGAATATGACTACAACCAAATATGACTGTGTGTAACTATAGTAAACTGTTGTCATGTCTTTCTGTATATTACCATTTTTTACATTTTCAACTTAAAGAAATATATTTTTGATAATATAATGTGTACAATCATGTATACCCAATTATATATATATATATATATATATATATATATATATATATATATATATATATATATATATATATATATAAGGATTACCACCTATTATGTGAAAAAAAAGCCTCAATTAACATCTACTCAAACAAATCACAAATTAGTCTTGAAGAACTACATTAGAAACAAATCACAAATTACTCGGTAATGGTTGATTTGAATGTAATGTCGTGGTCTACTATATCGAGAAACAGTTGGATGTATAAGTTGGAATCACGATTCGTTCCCATCAATGGAGTTAGTTGTAGTATTTTGGTGTGGAAGATGTCTCAACGTTGTCGATAGTTTCTCTTAGACGATTGCTAAGTTAACTTTACCCGATTACATTTCCCAAAATCTTAAATTATATTTATTTTTTTATCATTAATTTTTTGTTGCTGTTTAGTATCTTGTCGTAAGGGATTTCAATCTTTAAGATAAACCCAGTGCAACGCATGGATGAGATACTAGTATTACTCAAAAGTTAAGGTTAGGTTTGACTTTAGCAAAACGCAAACCCTAAACTCAATAAGTAATACTCTCGCCGCACCTAAATATGTGTCATTTTTCACGTTGATACAAGTCTTAAGAATCTCAATAAATATGTGTGGATTTTAGGAAAATAAATACTAATTAAAGCAGAAAGAGTGTTGAACAGTTAATAGGATATAACTGAAAAATATGTATACTTCGTAAGTGTATTTTCAACTATCAACTATATATAAAATTCAAAAAAAAAAAAAGAAAAAAAAAACTATCAACTATATATATGTTCTTACACAATGCCTCGTGTTACTATTTTAAATGGTGCGTGGCTGGACGTCGTTGACATATACAGAGTTGAATTTTCACATGTCCATATCCTAATTTGCCGGAAGGAATGATGGATTAAACAAATAAAGCTCGAGTAATGCATGTAATAATATTTATATATAGAAAAAATCCGGAAGAGAAAGAAAAAAGTTTGGAAAAGTCAACTCCGGTCAACGCCGGAGTCCGGCGGCAAAAAAAATTTTGAATTTAAAAAAAAGAAAATTTGGGTCAAAATTGAATAATTTGTGAAATTTGGGTTCAAATTGAGGTTAAATTAAATTAAGGATGAAATTAGAACATATTAAACTATGAGGGGCTATTTTAGTCTTTTGCAAAAATCTGGACCATGTGTGGACTTATTGGTAAATGAGTTTTTTGTCTGTATCTTTTTATGAATAAGTAGCCATTGATGGGCTTATTTGTAATGACCCCTTAAAAAATAGGGGTTATATGTCAAACACCATTCATTGGGATTTTAATTTTTGATAAATTCTTTATTTATAAATGATATTTGAGATAAATCCAATGGGCCTGAAAAACCATATATGCACTAATTAATAGCTAGTATAATTATTTAATTTAAAAAAAATTATACCCATAATCTACACTCAAATCTTCTCCAAAAATTATTCCCCTCATCACGCCAATTCAGTTTTTTTTCCTTTTCTTTTTTATTTTGTTTAATAGTTTTCTTTAGGGTTAAATACAAAAACACCCCTGTACTATGGAGTTTGTATCAAATACCCCCATGTACTACACATAAATACAAAAAACCCCCTCACATTACATTTTTTTTCAAAATATGACGAAAATACCCCTACTCAAGCATTTATTATTATTATTATTATTATTATTATTATTATTATTATTATTATTATTATTATTATTATTATATATATATATATATATATATATATATATATATATATATATATATATATATATATATATATATATATATATATGGGTTTGTTTGAGCCATTTTCAGTCAATTTTACGTGGAAAATTTTGGTATTTATATTTTTTTCTCCAAAACATCTAATTGCTTATATTTTTTTAATTTTCTGATAAAAACCTTTTATTTTTTTCATTTTGAGTTTATTCATTTTTTTTTCTTAAATGTCTTCCGGTAGTTCAAACATCATAAGATTACAAACATCTTTACAATTCTATGATTGTTGAGAATTTGAACTACCGGAAAGAATAAAAGGTTTTATTGAGAAAAAAAAACTAAGTAATTTAATGTTTTGGAGAAAAAAATATAAATATCAAAATTTCTCAAGTAAAAATGACCGAAAATATTAAAAAATATAGTGGAAAATGACTCAAACAAACCATTTAAATTATAGGCTAAGCAGGGGTATTTCCGTCATATTTTGAAAAACATGTAATGTGAGGGGGGGTTTTGTATTTATGTGTAGTATAGGGGGGTATTTGATACAAACTCCATAGTACAAGGGTGTTTTTGTATTTAACCCTTTTCTTTATTTCGATTTAAAAGAAAATTTTGTAATTAGTATTTTTTTTTTCTTATTTTCGGTTTTTTTTTAAATTATTTTTTTTCTTATTTATATTTTTCATGTTTTTTATTTTAATTCAAAAAAATGGTTTTATTTTTATTTTCGTTTTTTCATGGTTTTTCTTTTTTCTTAATTTCAATTTTTTTTAAATGGTTTTTTTTTTTGTTTTCTTTCCAGTTTTTTTAAATAAAAACCACTCTATATAAACATGAAAACCACTCTGTATAAACAACTATATAAACATGAAAACCACTCTGTATAACAACTATATAACATGAAAACCACTCTGTATAACAACTATGTAAACTTGAAAACCACTCTATATAACAACTATGTCAACATAAAAACCACTCTGTATATACAGTTATATAAAAATTTGTATAAAAAGTATTGAAAAACCACTATAAATTTATCAAAGGCAAAGCCTGACATTATGAAAACCACTTCGTATAAACAAATATATAAACATGAAAACCACTTTGTATAAAACAACTATATAAACATGAAAACCACTTTATATGCTCAACTATATAAACATCGAAAATCACTATGAATTATAATAAGAAAATTAACATCAAAAATTTTGCGAAAAAGAAGTTATAAAACCACTATAAAGGACACCATCTTCTCCCCAATGAACCCTAGAGCATAGTTTGTGTAATCATCTTCTTCTCGTTATTTGAAACATAAACCACTATTTGAAAACAATCATCATCTTCTTCCTCCCATCAGCAATTTCGTTAAAAAAAAATCATCAAGAATAAAAACATTACCAAAATTAAAAGAACAAAAATCAGCCGTTAAAAAAAATTAAAAAAAAAAGAAGAAACTAAATGATTACAATAATCCAACAGAATACCAAACTAATGCACGTATCCATGTTATGTACAACACCACCTCTCTAAACCCCAAACGGCTGGCATCATCAATTCCATCTTTCAATTTGGAGAATTTAAAATAAATTTAACGGAAAATAGGAGAAAAGAAAATTTCAGACCATATGAGAGAATTTCATGTAACCTTCGTTGGGACAATGTTTAAGAACAACAAAAATAAATATGAAATGAAACAAAACGTACCTTTGATATCAATTCTTGTGGGCAAGAATTGGGCCAGGTTAGGGATCAGACCCAGAAGATCCAGAGAGGAAATAGGGGTGGGGGCTGAGGCGGCGTCGGGTGGAGGTTGGGGCGGCGTCAGGTGGGGGCTGAGCCGGCGCCGGGCAAGGACAGGGGCGGCGTCGGGCGGGGGCTGGTGCGGCATCGGGTAGGGCTGGGGTGGCGGCTGGGGCGTCGCCGGGTGGGGGTTGGGGCAGCGCCGGTGGGGAGAGAAGAAGAGGTGAACGGAAGGAGAGGTGCAACGGTGAATAGAAAAGAAAAAAAAAAAGAGATACACGTTATTATGTCTAAGGGCTAGATTTGTTGGTGAGATTGAGAACGTGATATTAAGGGAACGGATATTACGTATATTTATATTCAACCTTAAGATACGGTATAATAAGGTAAGGGTATAATTGTGATAATTAATTAATTTTTATTAATAAAAGATGTTTTGAATTTATCTTACAAATAAGAAATAAATTTGGGCTCATTGTAATTGGACTTACGTGACGAGGGTGTTTTGTGAAATAATCCATAAAAAATAAGGGCAAATGGCAAAAATGGACATAACAAGGGATTTAAATGCACATTGATCCACAAAAAAATAGTCTTTCAAATAAACTCATCTCCATGTCTTTAGTCTAAAATACCCTCCATAATATATTTTTTATCAATTCCTTCAATTCTAATCTAACTTTCTTAATATTACACATTGACCCCGGATGTAAACAAATATATCACATTAACTCCCATTTTAATAATTTTTTGAAAAATATCTCTTTTATCATAAAATAATTTTTTTCTAATTTTTTCTCCGGTCAGATTCCGGCATAGACTAGGCGATTCTCCAGCATTGACTCTTTTTTTTTTAACTTTTTTTTATCAGAATTTTTTTTCCGGCCGGTCTCCGGCGTTGACTTTTTTTTTTCTTTTTTTTTTTTTTTTTTTTAAATTTTGTTTTTTGTTAGAAAAAAAATATTTTAATTAATGTTACTGTCTTGGCTAGTGGTGAACAAATGGCCCACCCGGCCCGCCCGCGGCCCATGAACACCGGCCCGTCTAGCCCACGGGCTCACCCCACCCGGCCTACTATTTTCACGGGCCGGCCCGCCCGGCCCATGGAGGGAAATCATGAGCTCAGCCCGGCCCTTTAGCCCATTTTTCTGTATTTTGACGGGCCCAACGGGCCCAAGACCAAATATTAAAAAAAATAATTAAAAATCATATAATTATATAGAATGAGTTTATAAATTATAAAATTATTTAAACTTATTTTATAAGTAAGATACATATTTATTAATGTATTTATTGGTATTTATAGATTGATTAAGAAACCCAAAAACAAAAAAAAAAAAAAAAAAAAAAAGAGCTGTTAGAAGAGAAAAGATCTGTTGGGGTGAAGAAAGAGCAGTTGGGTTTTTTGTAAAAAGTTACAGCTCTTTTCAAGGAAAAAAGAAAAAGAAAAAATAAGATAAAAACGAGAGAGAGAGAGAGAGTGCAAAACGAATTATTTGAGTTATTGCCTTCTTGGGCAATGGGCAATGAGAAAACAAAATTGGGCCAATGGCGGGCCAGGCCTGGCGGGCCATGCCTGGCGGGCGGCCCACGAGCCCGCTACGGGCCACGGGCCAGCCCAGCCCACGTACTGAAACTGATGCCCAGCCCATGGACTTATATTGCTGGGCTGGGCGGGCTAAATCCACGGGCTTGCTGCGGGCGGGCTTCACGGGCCTGGGCTGCGGGTGGGCCTCGGGCCGACGGGCCTAGGCCGAATTTTGTTCATCACTAGTCTTGGCTGCTAAGTTACTGTCTCAGACAGTAATATTACTGTTTGGGACAGTAATATTATCAATATTATTTTTCCGAACAGTAAATTACTAATATTACTGCCCCAAACAGTAATATTATTGCATGAGACAGTAATATTACGGTCGGACACAGTAGTATTACAGTCGAAGACAACAAAAATATTGGCCAAGACGATAAAATTAATTAATACGGTAATATTACTGTCTTAGACAGTTAAGTTACTGTTGGAGACAGTACTTTAGCAGCCAAGACAGCCAAGACAGTAATATTAATTAAAATAATTTTTTTTAAGAAAAAACAAAATTTCAAAAAAAAAAAAAGTCAATTAATAGTTTAATTACTATTTCCTACACTTAAATAACTGCTGGAGGCAATAATTTAGCAGTCAAGACAGTAATATTAATTAAAATATTTTTTTTAAGAAAAAAAAAGTTAATTAACAGTTATATTACTGTCTCCGACAGTTAAATAACTGCTGGAGACAGTAATTTAGCAGCCAAGACAGTAATATTAATTAAAATATTTTTTTAAGTAAAAAAAGGTCAATTAAGAGTTAAATTACTGTCTCCGACAGTTAAATAGCTGATGGAGACAGTAATTTAGCAGTCAAAATAGTAATATTAAGTAAAATATTTTTTTAAGAAAAAACAAAATAAAAAAATAATAAAAAACTAAAAAAAAAAAAGTCAACGGCGATTGACCTACCGGAAAAAAAATATTCAGAATAAAAAATGTCAACATCGGAGACCGACAGTCAACGGCGGCTGACGGACGGGCTCCGGTGGTGGCGGGTCAAAATTGGTTAATTGGTGAAATTGGGCTAAATTTGGGTGTAAATCATGGAATTGGAGTTGAATTGGGTTTCAATGAATTGGGGGTAATTTGGTATATATAAAAGGGTTTTCCTTATTTGCAAATAAGTTTGAATGAGCTGGAAATATTTGAAAGACAAAAAAGTTGGATGTCCCTTTTTTAATTAAGTGCACTTGTCATGGGCCTTATTTTTCTTGTATTTTTTTGTATTTTTAAAAAAAAAAAATTTAAATCAATATTTTTACCGTACTGAAAATAAATACATGTAACTGTAGTAAACTATAGTACTTCGTAGTTATGTTCTTTTTTTTTTTACCCCATATTTTACTCGATCAATTATATACACAAACGAATATTGGCTTATACAAAAGAAATTCATAAACCCCAACAACAAAAATTTACAAATTTCAATTTTTTATTATAAATCACCTCAGAACCAATAAAATACAAATCGAAAATACACAGATATTCGCATATGTAACTACATGTTATTATATGTAACTAGTAATTTATAGTAATGTATAGTAATGTACAGTAATGTATACAGTCTGTTGAACATTGTAACTTGAAGCCGACGTAACTTCAACCAAATTTGTTGACACCTTCAAGGAGAGGATCAATGGCTTTCATTAAGCTGCGATTACAAAATCAAAACAAAAAAAAAATTATTTTAGTGTAAATTAACAAAAATTAAAGAAACATCAAAACACTCAAAAATCAACAAACACTTAGAGAGAGAGAGAGAGAGAGAGAGAGAGAGAGAGAGAGAGAGAGAGAGAGAGAGAGAGAGAGAGAGAGAGAGAGAGAGAGAGAGAGAGAGAGAGAGACCATAGCTGCGAAATGCTTCGAATTTTAGACCAAACCGCCAATGACTCCTCACCCCAAGGGCCTCCTACTAAAACCTTCGCCGCCACTTACCACCCAAGATTCCGCACTCACAAATGAAAAAAAATATATATAAATAAATTTTAATAATAAAATGAACGAAATTACCATCAAAATATAGATTTCGACGAGATGAATCCAACGGTGGGTAGCCCGTCAAATTTCGACTGCCGGAACACAAATTACTCCGGCAAGACCCATCGTCGTCGAAATACGCACCGACTGTAAAACGTTTTCAGAAACAGATCGAGTGCTCCAAACTGAATGAAATCACCACCAAAAGAAAGAGCTCGGCGAGTGAAATGAAACGGTAACTAAACCATCGAATTATGACCACCGGAGAGAGAGTTATGACTGCGGGAAGCAATTTCGCCGGTTGGAGATCTATTGAGGCGGGATTTAGATCTGGGAGTTGAGAGAGGAAGATAGAGACCGATATGAGTTGGCTAGGGTATAAAACAGATTTAAATGGGTATTCTGGATACTTCAAATCTGCCGAGGGGATATGTCAAATTATTATCCAAATGAAGGAAGTTTGCACTAGGGTGTAAACAATATGGAGGTTAGTTATATATATTTTCAATATGAGGGGGTCTTCAAAATAATCCCATATTTATATATAGGAAAGGCAAACGAATTTGACCCGCTAGCATACGTGGATATATGATGAGTTTAAAATTCAATATCCGAAACATTAGGTGTGAAATTGGTTTTTGTAACCAAAACTGAGGTCAAATTAATTAGATGCTACTTCTGGTTATTTGTATTGGGTGGATTTGAACTGTAGATCTATACATAATTAAACATGCACCCAATGTGTATGTATACTTCGTGGGTATTATATAATTAAATCTACGTTCAAATCCACCCGATGTAAATAACCACGTGTAGCATCTAACTCTCTGAAAATTAAATGAGAGGCCTAAAAACTAAGGAAATAAATACAAATGTTGTAAATAGTATGGAATGTGTGGTTTCCTAACATAACCACTTGATGGTTTTCAACTTCCCACTAGCTTATTAACTTCCCACTTCTATTATATGGTGTTAGTGGCGATGTAACTTCTACGGAACATCCATCTGTAACTCCTTTGTAACTTCTCGGTGGTTACCACCTATATAAATGAGAAACACTCCGTCCCCACGAATCCCACATTTTTCTCTCTTCGGATTGTTGTTCTTTGCATTCTCTATTTCTCTCTTTGTCTTGTTAATTACATTATTATGTATTTCCACAAACATAAATGAAAGAGCTAGATAAATAGGTCATTTTACAACACGTTATCAGCACGAAGTGCTCGCCGTTATAGTGAAAAAATAATTGTTAGGATACTCGAAGAATTCGAGGTGCTCGTGGAAAGGTAATTGTTCGTCGGACAAGGTTACTTGGACAATTTGTGATCCGGGTTTGTATGTGTAACGGTAATTGTTAAGTGTATATTTTTACACTTTGTCGTATCTTTTTATTTGAGCTTTTGGTGTGATTTAACGATAATTGGTGCTTAAAAAGTTGATTTATTGTATTTTAGGTACAAATTGAAGAATTGGAAAAGTATGGGGTAAAAACTGCAATTTTGGAGAAAATATGGGCCAAAAGTGAAATAATCAAAAATCTAAAGAAATTAGCATGGGACGGCCGTCCCAGATTTACACTTAAAACTGGGACGGTCGTGCCAACTGCAGAACTTGGGCAGAAGGTTTCGGCGATTCTCGCGCGGCCGTGTGAGAATTGCACTGATTCTCGCTCGGCCGTGCCAAAACACGCTGGAGACAATTTTGGATGTTTAATCAAACAAGGAAACCTAAATTTTTCTACCAAGTTGGGACATATATTTAAGCCCAAACCAAGCACGAATTAGAGAACTTTTGACACAAGCTTGGAGCGAGAGGAGCGAGAGAACGAAGAATCGAAGACGGAGAATTGACAAATCTTCATCACAATTCTTCTTTTATCTATATTTTCTTAATCTATGTCTTTTTATATTTTTATTATGTTTTTCGTAGAGAACATGAGTAGCTAAGTTTTTAATCTAGGATTTTGTTGGAACCCTATGTGGGGATGGTGAACCCGTTTTCTTGAGATTATGCAATTATGATTTTATGATTATTTCTTATACTTGTTATGATTGTTAGTCCATGAACTTGATCAATTTATGTGCTTTATCTGTGATTATTGGGATTGACTCGACAGAGCTATTTGATAATTAGACGGTAAGTATAAGAACATTCGAGTAGTTTTCACCGGATGAGTGTGTCAAATGCATGTGGTGTCGTAGACATACATATATCACCTTAGGTAGCCATTTACGAGACTTGTTAGTTAATGATTTATTCATAATTTGTTTGCATAGACATATAGTGAACCGTTTATGAATAATAGACTCATAATACACGCGATAGCGGGTTATGAGTAAATTAGTGTCTCGGGTTAATAATCATGAATCATATATTTCATAATTGATGGGTTTTGGGTGAGCAATTCTTGCATAGGGGGAAGATAAAATCCTAGGTCCGTTTTTATTGATATTTTCTCGTGTTTAATTGCTTTCATAATTAGTTTAATTATTTTGTTGATTAAATTTGACAACTTTGCGTAGGCTGGATAAAAATCATAATTGTTAAAATTTGGTCCTTAGGATTAGATAATTGAGTATTCCATGTGGGATCGACATCCGACTCTCACGAGTCCACTTTACTACTTGTTTGCGATACGTGCACTTGCGTGTTAGGTATTTATCCCCAACAAGTTTTTGGCGCCATTGCCGGGGACTACTTTTAAATTATCTATTTATCCTAATATTAAATTTGAGCAATTTTTCTTACTTCAGCCGTTTTATTTATTTTATTTAATTATTTTATTTGTTTTAGGTACTTTTTATGCGACAATGGAAGAAGAGAATAATCGTAGGGGAGATGACCAAGGGCGCCTACCGAATGCGGCAGGAAATATCGTCAACGAGCAAGAGCAATTGCAGCTAATTAATCCACCACCTCGTCAACGAGCATTGCATGAGTACACCACCGTTCCAACACTCAATGAGTTCCAATAAAGCATCCAGCAGCCCCCCATTGAAGCTAACAATTTCGAAATTCGAACGGGACTCCTTACTATGCTCCAAAACAATGGGTTATTCAGCGGATTTGCCCATGAAGATCCGCATCTCCACTTGGTCAACTTCCTCGAAACGTGTAATTCGCATAAGATGAACGGAGTGTCACCGGAAGCACTGCAGCTCCGCCTCTTCAAGCACTCTCTCCAAGGAGCCGCAAGAGAATGGCTACAAACTCGTGCACCACACTCCATATCTTCTTGGTCCCAGCTAGCACAGCTCTTCATGAACACATATAACTCCCCAACAAAAACTGAGAGAATCCGGAGAGAAATACAAAACTTCATACAAGAAGCCGGTGAAGCATTATTCGAGATGTGGGAGCGGTTCAAACAACTTATTCGGAGATGCCCGAATCACGGTCTTCAAGAGTGGCGGCAACTTCAAATATTTTTTGATGGATTGCAAGATAATTCGAGAACGGTTCTCGATTCAGCAGCTGGCGGTATGTTCATGAGCTTGACCTATGACGAAGCTTACGAACTTTTGGAGCGGATCGCAAGGAACAAATACATGCGGGCATCGGACCGGTCAAATAGCGGAGCCAATAAGACGGGAGGAATTTTGGAGTTAGACGGGGTCACCGCAATCACTGCACAGTTAGAAAAGCTATCAAAGCAAGTAGCAGCTTTGCAGACTCAGCAAGTCCATGCAGTCCAAGGTCCCAACAATAGTGCTTAGAAGAAACGGAGTCTCTAAATTACGTGAACGACACCAACCGACAACAGAAGAACCCGTACTCCAACACTTATAATCCGGGATGGAAAGATCACCCCAACTTTGGATGGGGAGGAAATCAGCAAGGACAAAGGCCAGCTCCCGGATTCCAAAATCCGCCTCAAGCTCCACCTCAAGGTGGAGATCTCGCAAACATCTTTGCTCAATTCATGACATCCACTCAAGCTTCTATTCGAAATTTGGAGACACAGATGGGGCAACTTGCAACCCAACTAAACGCGAGGCCGTCAGGAGCACTGCCGTCGAATACGGAACATCCTCGAAAGAGCAACATCGAGCAGTGCAATGCAGTAAGTTTACGAAATGGGAGGCAATTAGAGGAAGGTCCTAAAAGGTCCGTTGCACCACCGCCTATTGTAGAGGAGCCCAAGGAAAAAACCGAGGTCGGGCCAATCAACACAAAGATCACAGTAAGTGAACCTACTCCCAAGGTACCTTTCCCTCAACGTTTTCAAAACTCTAAGCTTGATATGCAATTTCAGTTATTTTTGGATTATCTAAAAAAGTTGCATGTTAATATTCCTTTTGTTGAGGCACTTAAGCATATGCCGAATTGGGTTAAGTTTATAAAGGAACTTGTATCGAAGAAGATGAGGCTTCCGGAGTGTGCAGTAATCGTAGACCTCAATGAGCAAAGTAGTGCTATCCTTGCAAATAAAATTCCACCGAAGCTTAGAGATCCGGGCAGTTGTACCATTCCATGCACAATAGGTACTAGGTATTTTGGGCGGGCGTTGTGTGATCAAGGGGCGAGCGTAAATTTAATGCCTTTATCAATTTATGAGAAATTGAATTTAGGAGAAATTAAGCCCACTTCCGTGACCTTGCAGCTAGCCGATAGATATTTTACTCACCCTTTAGGTATAGTGGAGGATGTATTGGTTAAGGTAGATAAGTTTATACTCCCGGCCGATTTTCTAGTACTAGACATAGAGGAAGATGAAAATATTCCCCTTATCTTAGGACGCCCCTTTCTTAGCAACCGGTAGGTCAATTATTGATGTAGGAAAGAGAGAGCTAAGAATGAGTGTGGGGGAAGAAACAGTGATCTTCAAGGTGTACCGGGTGGATGAAAAGCCTACTACGGCTAATGGATGTTATCTTCTCGATGAGGTAAGTGATTCTAAACTTTTTCCTGTTAAATTACATGATTTAATTTTTTTTGTGGATACTAATGTGCATGTAGGAGAACAGAAGAAAAAGGTTGAGTTGGTTACAACACCTACTCAAAACACCGTGATAAAAGGCGATGTTGGCAAGCCTCATGACGTCAAGAAGAATAAATTCAAGGGCATTCCTAAGCGAACCAGTCGAAAGAAGAATCGGATCAACCCATTTATTCAAGACTTTCTCCAAAAGGATGTAAGGAGATGGGTTCAAAAGCTAAGGAATTGAAGAGCAAGAACAAAGTCTGGCTGAAGACTGTAAACTTAGCGCTTCTCGGGAGGCAACCCGAGATTTTCGTTTTTATTTATTTATTTATTTTTTCTTGTTTTATTTTATTTATTTATTTTATAAGCATGCAAGCTAACAATTTAAGCATACTTTTTATTTTTTATTTTTTTCAGGAGTAAAAGTGCAATTTGGAGTACCACACGGCCGTCCCATAACAAAGCCAAAATCTCATACGGCCGTGTAGAAATCGGAAAAAGCTACTGCCCAAGTTTCACTTTGCGCACGGCTGCGCGAGAAAAAACACTATGATCTCACACGGCCGTGCGAGAATCAAACAGCTACTGCCCAATTTTGGCAATTCGCACGGCTGTGCGGAAAACAATTCAAAATCTCATACGGCCGTGCGAACCTCAACTGAAGCATAATAAATGCAAGGGTGAAGAGCAGCCCGGACATGGCCAAGACGACTAATTCAGGTGTATTCTATCATTAAACTTCGTGCTAATTACATCGAGGGCAATGTAAATTTTAAGTTTGGGGGTGGATAATTACTTGCTTTTATGTGCTTTAATTTTTTAGTTCGCATGCCTTAGGATTTTTTTTATGTTTATTTGTTTTGGTTTATTTATTGCTTAAAAAAAATATATGTTTGATATAAATGCTTCGATGAATCATGATGATGAAAGACGGTTGATGTTTAATGATGAAATTGCTTGTTTTATCTTGATTTTGATCGAATTTTGGTAAGATTTTGATTCAAAGTGTCGTAGGAAGGAGTCATTGTTAGGAATCTCGAATTATGCGTTGCTTTGGTTGAAAGTTTTGTGTTTTAAAAATTGAGTTAATTGATGCTATATCATATGCTATTCGGTTTTAGAACTTGCCTAAGGAATTTACAAAGTGAAATATTAAATTGTTGAGCAATTTGGGAAGTGATTTGGGCCATCTTTGAACCGTTCGAGCCTTTCAAGCCTACCTTTAAATTTTTATCATTCGAACCTTGATTGAGCCTTGGAGAAACGGTGATCTTTCTTTTAGCCAATGTGTATAAGGTAGAATAAGTGGAGATTTTCTTCGCTCGAAATTTTTTGATAAGGTCCTTCTTCTTCGAAAAAAAAAGAAAAAAAAAAGAAAAAAAAAAGACGAATATATATGCCTCTAAATAAAATAAAATAAAATAAAAAGAACAAAAAAAAAAAAGAAGAAGAGACTAGAAAGGGAAGTAAGGACTAGTTGTTGAATTATTTTGAAAGCTCGATCCATTGTCTTAAGAGCAAAAGTGGAGACTTTTGAACTCTTAAGAATCGAGTTTATTAAAGTCCTTAGAGGTGAATATTCATTGTTTCAAACGCCTATCTTTCAAAATTTGGCGTAATCACCTCAATTCAAGAAGCATAGCCACCTATACCCATATCTCCTACCTCGAACCAAAAAGCCCAACATTTGAATGCCAAAAAGTCCCAATGATCCCAATAGCTCAATTATTTGATACAAGCCGAGTAAAGAAATTTGGTGAGTCTTTGGAGTTGAATATTATTATGTAAGTATAAATTTTCTCCATTTTTAATGTACAAATATGGGATACTTGAAGCGATAGCATGGTTTGTGGTTTTTACCAATGGTGAGTGAATACGTATCTTTGAATTACGAGCTTGTAAATTTTTGAGAATTGTCATGATAATTGCAAGTTCTGAAAAAAATGAAAGTTGACCATTAATCTATGTGATGAGAGGTTGTTGTTGAGAGTGTTGCTGTGAAAGTTGCTAGTTTTTGCTTGAGGACAAACAAAAGATCAAGTTTGGGGGTGTGTTAAGTGTATATTTTTACACTTTGTCGTATCTTTTTATTTGAGCGTTTGGTGTGATTTAACGATAATTGGTGCTTAAAAAGTTGATTTATTGTATTTTAGGTACAAATTGAAGAATTGGAAAAGTATGAGGTCAAAACTGTAATTTTGAAGAAAATATGGGCCAAAAGTGAAATAATCAAAAATCTAAAGAAATTAGCATGGGACGGCCGTCCCAGATTTACACTTAAAACTGGGACGGCCGTGCCAACTGCAGAACTTGGGCAGGTAATTGTTAGGATACTCGAAGAATTCTTATGTATTGTTAATTACATTCTTATGTATTTCCACAAACATAAATCAAAGAGCTAGATAAATATGTCATTTTACAACACGTTATCAGCATGAAGTGCTCGCCGTTATCGTGAAAAAATAATTGTTAGGATACTCGAAGAATTCGAGGTGCTCGTGGAAAGGTAATTGTTCGTCGGACAAGGTTACTTGGAGAATTTGTGATCCGGGTTTGTATGTGAAACGGTAATCTCGGAAGAATGTATAATATCATTCGTAATATTTGGATTTAAGAGTTTCAAATAAACTTTAATCTCCTTCCAATTGCTCGCGTAATATCACACGAGTACTTGAAGATTCGAGAAAAAACGAAAATATTACCTCTGGGTCTATATTTGTTGGATTCATTTCAGATATTGTTGAATATCTAATTTTTTTGGCAATGAATGTTGAAATTTGGTTTTTAAAGAATTATAGGATTTAGAAATAAAAATGTTAAATGGTAAAAACTTAAAGTAACAAGGTAAAAAGTTATGGTAAAAATATGAAAATAGCGCACGTGTATATAACCACCCTTTTGATTAATATTGTTTAATAGAGATAAATTTGATAGTAATAAAAGAATTTAATGTTTTCTAGATTCAATTTTTCATAAAGAAGTAAGAGACAAATGATGTTGGAGTTCTCAAAAACTTTCTGGTTCATTAAGTGTGATATTCTACACTTAATCTGTCAGCATGAAATGATGCGATTTAGATATGTTAATCAAACACACTAAATAGTATTTTGCTGACCGAATAAGTGATAATGCTCATTCAGCGCTCATTAAGCACTTAACAAACACAACCTAATTTTTTGGGTGATAGAACCTAAGCCTATATTCATCTAGTAAATAGGACCTCTAGCCATATAATTTCCAGAAATATGACATCCACCCAATTTCCCCAAACTAAATACCTATTAGTTGAATACCATGCTTTTGCACATGCTTTTCCAATTATTTCTTAGGTTAATACCACAAAGTACAAAAAAAACTCTAATGAAATACAACTTATACAAAATAAATCAAAATCATTTTCATTAGTTTAATTATTTCAAGACCAAGAAAAGAAAAAAAAAATCCTCCCCCAAACTATAAACCGGTCGACGAGACATCACCCACCGCCGCACGATCAACGCACCTCTGCACGACCGACACACCACCACCATCGTCTTACTATGACTAAACCGCAACAAGACAAAGAATCAATTAAGTAGGTTTTCAATTTTTTTTATTTTTATTTTTTTGAAATTGCTTCCAAAAGTTGTTAAATTAGGAAATGTAGGATTAAGGGTGGACATTCAGACCGGGTCATGCAATTTAGGCTATTCAGGTCGGGTTATACGGAACGTTTACATAGAAATCATTACCAAAATCTGACACCAAATAATCGGATACCCAATTATTTTGGGTCAGGTTCAAGTTTTTTTCACAACACCAATATTCAGCAGTAACGTTGATATTCCAAAATTGAGTGGTGCCATTATGGTTATTGCCTTGTACAATGCCATTTATTTATAAAAATGGAATAAAAAAGAAGTCAATTCCTAATTTCAGCCACATAGCAGAAGCAACATTACATAATCAAAGTCCAACAAAGAAATAATACAAAGGCAACATAAGCAAAGTCCAATAATCAACCATTAAATAAATTCTAAACATGTACTAAACAATTCAACCGTCACAAAATAATAATAATAATAATAATAATAATAATAATAATAATAATAATAATAATAATAATAATAATAATAATAATAATAATAATAATAATAATAATAATAATAATAATAATAATAATAATAATAATAATAATAATAATAATAATAATAATAATAATAATAATAATAATAATAAAAAAAGAAAAAGGAAAAGTCAATCGTTCAATACATTAATAAATTACTAAATCTATCAATAATTCTTGATGATCGTGGCTTCAATTGTGCTAGTTCTACAAAGAAACAAAAAAGAGAGGGAAAAAAACCCCAAGTAAGTCATAAATTGTAACTAAAAAAGTTACGAAAATAAAACAACAAAAAATTAAAGAGATAAAATAGAAAATATTACATTGATCAAGAATTCAATTTCATTCAAGTCGTCCTCCAAATTTATTGGCTTTCAATGGGGAACAAAGTAAATCTTGACCACAAATAAGAGCTTGGACCATTCCAGAAGACAAAGAACTCCTAAATGTATCAAGCACACGTCCAATGGCTGAAAGCAACTGTGGTCATTGGAACTGCAAACATATCACCTACTATCTTGGAAAGTATATGAAATTTGTGAGAATTTACTTTCCACCATGCATGCAAGGATATCAAATCCCTCATGGTCATCATTTATTTCCTTGTTTACGTATTTATGCAACTCCAACTTCTCACTTTCATATTTCTCTCCACCAAAGCGTTTGTTGAATTTTTATACCAATGATTTAGATGCAACTGAATTAAAAGAAGCAGAAGAAGTGCTTGAATTGGTTGAAGACATTCAACATGCTTGAGTAGTAGTAGCATAATCAGCTTTGCACTTGGCAAATAATTATTCAAACCTGCGCTTCACTTAATCTTTTAACGTCAAAATATTCATTACCAACTGCATCATCATACAGTGACTCAATGGAAAAGTTAAGGAATCCATATTTATGGCGTGGATCAACAATCACTGCATAAAACATAATGTTGTTCAATCTTTTCAACTGCTCCAAGTATTTGATAAATTTATCCTTTATTCCCCCCCCCCCCCCCCCCCCCCCCCATAGAATTCAATACAAAACCATCACTCTCCGACCATTCTTTAAGAATCAAGTCCACCTCGCTTATTTCACTAAAGATATTGTTAGACGTGATCTGACGTATAGTGATCCAGAGATGCGCATAAAATGACCCAAAATTTCAACAATGTAGCTCTCTCCCAATAATACTTATCGGGAACCCATCACACTTGGTTAACTAATTGCTATAACCAAAATATATATCATCAAAAACATCAAACCTTAATCTGAGAGTTGTTGCAGCCCCCAACATCAAGTAGGTGGAGTTCCACCTACTAGGTACATCCAAACACAACAACTTCTTTGACTCTAATTTTATCAGAGCAACACATTCCTTAAAATTTTGGATCCTAGATGAAGAGTTCCGAATATACCTTACAGCTCTTCTAATGTGAGAAATAGTCAAATTCTCTTATTTATTCTTCAAGCCATCTTGCACAATAACCAGGTCATTATGCGAATGAATGTACTAAACCTATGCAAATGCTATAACTGTTATGAATCAAGTCATTATGCAAATGAATATACTAAACCTAAAAAGGAAAACAAGCCTAATGATCAAGTTAATAAAGTTGTTGAGAACCTTGGGGATGTGTTAATGATTTCGGATGTGGATATATCTTTTGTGAATTATGTGATTGCATTATTAACTGATTATGATAGATTTCTTGATTCAGCATGCTAAAATTATATGACATCTCATAAAAACATTTTCACTTCATACAATGAATTGAACAAGGTTCTATAACACTTGCTTATTGTAGTAAGAAGCATGTTTTAGCAATTGGAACTATCAATCTTACTTGTGAAACTGGTTATGTGTTAACTTTGAAAAATGTGAGGCATGTTCTCACTTTAAGTAATAATTGATGTCATAAGCTATTTTTGAACATGTTGGGTACAAGGGTGAATGGGGAAATAGGATAATGGAGATAAAAAAAGGGGCATATGCATGCTTTCAATACTGTGAGATTGCAAAATATGTATGTTGCATCTGCTAGATCTGTTGCATATGTGTATGTTGTTCAACATGACTTAATTGATCTTTGGCATAAGAGGCTAGGTCATATAAGCAACATGGGTCTACAAATTTTGCGTAAGAAAAACTATTTTGGCAAATATTTTGTGTCCGGAATGCCTTTATGTGATTCATGCATTCTTGGAAAGTAAACTCTTTCGACTTGGCTCCCACATCAACTCGAGCGTGGGGGCTTAATGCATAAGTAGGCCAGTTCAATGCGCCTACAATTTATTACTCTATTGGGCCACGAGCCCAATTGAGTACGAACACCCAACCACCTTCAAATAAGGTTTGGGCCCGACTAATTAACCTCAACCCAATTGACAAGGTATAAATAACGATTTAATTCATTTGTTAAAGGTTCTATCATGCAAAACAATTCAATTGTTTACATTCTCTCTACAATCTCCAATATCCGTACGTCTGACTTGAGCGTCTGAAGGGTTTCTGCCGGATCAACCCCCGACTTAGTTTACATGTGTTCTATTCGCAGGAATCTCAGGTCCATCTAGCTCGTGAGCCAGTGATCTACTTTGTTCTCCTTGCTCATTTTACTCCAATACCCAAGATGATCTAATATTTAGCATCATCAAAGATATAAATGTTAGCAACAAATAAAATATATAATTATTAGATTCAATTGTAAGAGCTTACGTACACTATATGAAAATATAGTATTAGTTGCATAATTGTAACGATGTATAAAAAAATATCGTTAAATATTAAATTAGGTGATGATTTTTTGTATTTTGTCACTTATAATTTCTTTTTTTCTTTTTGTCATTTATTAGATAATACATTCAAAACGGACTGTCCGTTCAAAGAGAAAAGTAGGACGCCATTTGGCGGAGGGGTTGCTCTATATGCAGAGGGACTTTTTACTAGTCGCAGCGGAATTTTAGTTATTTGAAACTTGCTTCCTTCAAAATTCTCTCTACTTCTCACAAACTCTCTCAAACATCCAAACTCTTGACATTCAATCTGTCACTTACCTATCTCGATTATGGTAATTTTTAGTAACTTTCTTCGTTTAGTTTCAATCAATTTATTTACGAATTATTTAGCAAATAAAGGACGATTAGGTTTAGGAATTAATTGAAGAAAAATTGAATCATATGAGGTTTCGTGCTCTACAACACAAAAATTCCAACAATATGAATCTTTCGTGTTGTAGATCACGAATCTTGCAAAATTCTTGGGATTTCCGTGATCTAGGGCACGAAATCATCCCTTTTTTTTAGATATTTCGTGCTCAAGGGCACGAGACCTTCATAGATATTGAAGATTTCGTGCTCCAGGGCACGAAACATTCACACTATTTGAACCTTTCATGCTCCAAAGTACGAAACTTTAAAATCTTTGATGGTTTCATGCCCTTGAGCACGAAAGCTTCGAATGTTTTGATACTTTCGTTCTCTGGAGAACAAAACCTTCAAAATATTTGACTGTTTCATGCCCAAGAGCAAGAAACCGTCAAAGATTTGAACAGTTTCGTGCTCCAAAGCAAGAAAGGTTAAAAAACTTTGAAGATTTCGTACTCTAGGGTACGAAACCCTCTTTTTTTTTTTTAGTTTAAATTTATTTATCTATTTGCAACTGTTATTTATATAGATGGTTGGGCAAGGTAGGGGAAAGGGACTCACTTTTTCGCACTTAACAAAACCTCACAACAAAGAATTGGTCTCTAAGAGCTTTACAAAATCCTTCTCAAGATATATACTGAACCAAGTGAAAACAAGAGGAAAGTTTTGAAATTCCCAGCACTCTAATGATACAATAGAAGCTCTTTTCGAATTAGGATTGGAATGACAAGGTTTGATAGAATGGTCCACTATTTATAGGTGTAACTCTTCATCTCTTGAAATGTAATGATCAATCTTTAATCTCTTATTAATTTGATGATGAATGTGATTGATCTCCAGCTAGTTAGGTTCAATCAAATGATTAAAATATGGTACATATTTGAATTTTATAAGTCAAGAGATGTTTTCTTTCTTCAAAAGTGTTTTTCAGCAAAATAGCTTCCAAACAGCTTCAACAACTTCTGGGGACATACTAGCTAACTTCCAGAGAGCTTATATATTCAAAATCTTTATTTCATAGGATTGAAGAACAACTTGAACTATTGCCCGATGGAAACAACCACGAAAATATAAGTGAGCGTTTGGCGTCAATTGGCTAAGAAGAATGCCAGCTCCATGGCAAATCTGCACAAGAAGTGAATTCAGCGGCAATGTAAAGCCAACCATAAGCGGACCACAATAGAAGGTAAAGAAACCAGTCGGAGGAGCATAGCATCTATACCCCTTGGCCGGAACTCTAAGCTCCATATCCCGACCGACCCCAAGGCAAGCGTGAATGTTCGTTAACTTATCCATAGCAAATGAGGTGTCAAAGTCTAACTCATCCAAGAGATCCTGACTAAGCCACGCGCTCGGCTCTACCACCATAACCAACACCTCCACCACCCTTGTCGCCGCCACCTTGGCCGAATGGGGCTTCGCCGCCTGTTGGGTGCTAAATACCAACACGCAAGTGTACGTATCGCAAACAAGTAGTAAAGTAGACTCGTGAGAGTCGGATGTCGATCCCACAGGGAATACGCAAATTATTTAATCCTAAGTACCAAATTCTAACAATTGTGATTTTTATCCAGCCTACGCAAGGTTGTCAACTTAATTAACTAATAAAATTAAAATAATTAAGAAAACAAGTAATCACGAGAAAAAGTCAATAATAAACGGATCTAGGATTTTATCTTCCCCCTATGCGATAATTCTTCACCCAACTAATCTCCTATTATGCAAGTTACGATTCCCGATTATTAACCCAAGACACGAAATTATTCATAACCAGCTGTCGCTGCGCTATAAACCTATTATTCATAAAAGATTCACTATATGTCTATGCAAACCTAATATAAATAAAGCATTAAATAACAAGTCTCGCAAACGGCTACCTAAGGTATTATCTGTATGTCTACGATAATACATGCAATCAACACACGCATTCGGTGAAAAAACTACTCGAAGACTCTTCTATCCCTGTTCTAATTATTAAAACGATCTGTCAATCAGTTCTAACAATAACAAATAGCAACATAAGTTAGCTACGCTCATGCACTAAATAAGATCAAGATAGAAGAAATAATCGAAAAATTAAACTTGCATAAAAGTCGAATAAGAGGTTCGAATCACCACATAGGGTTCCAATAAAATCCTAGAATAAAAACTTAGCTACTCATGTTCGTTACGAAAAGCATAATAAAAATACGGAAATTCATAAAAATCAGAAAAGAAAAGGAAAAAGGAAACTAGGATGAAGATTCGTCAAGTCTTCGTCTTCGTTCTCTTGCTCCTCGATTGCGTGTAGAAACGATAAAAACTCCAAATAAAAATAAAAGGTAAAAGATTCAAAAGATAGGTCTAATTGTGTGCTTGTGGCCTTTAAATAGGGTGCAAAACTATAATAGGGCGGGTTTCCTTGTATAATTGAGTTCCCTTCACTGCGCCATCACGTCCACCCGGACGGCCGTGTGAGATTTTGAACTAAAATCCGCACGGCCGTGCGGTCTTTAATTCTCCAGATTTCTGATTTTTTCACTTTTGGCCCACTTTTTCTCTGAATTTGCAGTTTTCACCCCAAAAGTTGCCAATTCTTCAATTTGCACCTAAAATACAAATAATAGCCATATTAAGCACCAATTATCGTAAAAACACATCAAAAGCTCCAATTAAAAGGTACAATTAAGTGTATAAATATACACTTAACACACCCCCAAACTTGAACTTTTGCTTGTCCTCAAGTAAAATCAAATAAAATAGCACAAAATAAAACCATACATCTCATTACATAGATCGATGGGTCAACTTCGCGTTTTCAGAACTTGCAATTATGATGACAATTGATAGGTATTCGCAAGCTTAACATTCAACGGCACTTAGTCACTCATTATTACCAAAAACCACAAATCATACAATTGCTTCAAGTATCCAATATTTGCAAGTTAAAGAAAGAAAGAATTTATACTTACATGCATATATTTGACTCCAAATACTCACCAAATTATTCTACTCAACTAATATTGAACAATAAGCTCTTGGGATCATTGGGACTTTGTGGCTTTCAATTGTTAGGCTCTTTGGTCCGAGGTAGGTAATATGGGAATGTGTGGCTAATTTTCTTGAATTGAGGTGATTACGCCAAAATTTGAGAGATAGGCGTTTGAAACAATGAATTCACCTCTAGGGACTTTAATAAACTCGATTCTCCAAAATTCACACGTCAACACTTTTGCCTTGAGGCAATGACTCGAGTTTTCAACACAATTCCTCCACTAGTCCTTATTTCTCCCTTCTAATCTATTCTTCTTCTCTTTTTTTTTTTTTTTTTTTTTTTTTTTTTTTTTTTTTTTTTTTTTAATCGAATCGAGGAATTTAGATATATATATATAAAGATGCACATATATATCTATTTCTCTTTTTATCTATTATTTTTTTTTTTTTTTTTTTTTTTTTTTTTTTCGAAGAAGAAGAAAGATCTTATAAAACATTTCGACCGAAATCCAAGGGATAATTATTCAAAAATCTCCACTTTTCTACCTTATACATATTGGCTAAAAGAAAGAACACTTTTTCTCCGAGGCTCAAATCAAGGTTCTAAGGATAAATTGACAAAAAGGGTAGGCTTGAAAGGCTCAAACGGTTCAAAGAAGGCCCAAATCATCTCCCAAATCACTTACTACCCAACACTTCGTATCATAGATGTCCTAAGGTGAGATTTAAAACCGAACAAAGCATGATTGAGCACAAATAAATTCCAAATTTAAAATGCAAAACATTCAACCAAGGCAAAGCACAAGGTGTGATTCCTAGCAATAATTCACTTCTACGTTCCGTTGAATCGAAAGCTAAGCAAATACATACTCCTTATCAACATAAAGCAAGTAGTTTCATCATCAAACATTGACCATCTACCATCATCGTAATTCATCGATGCATCGAACAAAATTTTTTTTTTTTTTTTTTTTTTTTTTTTTTTTTTTTTTTTTTTTTAAAACGAAAATAATAAAACGGCAATTAAAACAAAAACTAAAGCATGCAGAATAAAATAAAAAAAAATAAAGCACATAAATGAAAACAAGTAGTTAACCACCCCCAAACTTAAAATTCACATTGCCCTCAATGTGATTCGCCCGGAGTTTAAGGATAGAAAACACCTGTTTTTAAGCGTCCGGACCATCGTCGGGTTGCGCTCCAACTCCACCATGTGCAAGAGCATCACCATCATCTTCCTCATCCGAAAGCTCGGGTACCGGCTCAAGGATCGGTGCGGGCAAAGGAGCCGGTTCTTCGCACTCGGGATTGCCACATGCCAAATGGCGCACAATGGCTTGGAGCATCTTCCCCGACCACCGTTGGAGGGATTCGATCGTGCTCACCTTGTGCTCCACTGTGGCAAGCCGATTTCGCGTGATCACCAACTCTCGCTCCATTCTTCTTTGGAATCGTCGGTCCGAACTTGTGCTTGGACCCTCGGGTGGAGCGATTGGTTGGTTTTCGACGGGTTGCTCGCCATCTTGGATGGGTGCCTTGTATTGCCGCGCCGCAAGGTCATTCATCGGGTTCCGAATTGATGTGAAAATGTCCGTCGGTTTGGTTGGGACCTTCGCCTTCTTGCACAAGCCGGTAATGAGGCAAGGGAAATAAAATCCCTTGGAGTTGTTGACCATGGAGGTCCAAAATCGGCCGGATATGATGACGCCAATGTTGATCGGGGTGCCCTTGAGGATGTAGTATGCCAAAGCACACCGTTCGGGGTCCACACGAGTCCATGAGCGGGTGGGAATGAGGTTGGCACATATGAATGTGAGGCACGCCTTGCCGACTTGGTTGATGCATTTCCACTCTAACTCGTACTTTTCTTCGGTAGATAGTTCGGACCAAATGGGGGGTCCATCGCACAACACCTCGGCGATGTGATCTCGTGTGACTGCAAGTTGCAGTTGCCCCCAATTGAATGGTGTCATGTGTCGGAGGTGATAGAAGGAATTGATGTCGTAGGCATTCCACTCGACCATCTTGCCTCGAACAGTGCTCACGGTCCGCTCCTCTGTGAGGTGGATATGGTTGTTGGCGTAGAACTCGCGGACCAATGATAGGTTGATTGAACCCTCCGGTTCCAATAGTGCTTGCCACCCTCGTCGTAGGAATTCTTGATGTAACGGGGCAAATTGTGGAAGGGTGATTTCGTAGGCACGCTCCGTCACTAGTTTCTTCCCCTTTTGCTTCTCGAAGCGAGCACTAGCGCCTTCGACACAAAAAGCGTCGTCGTCGGGAGTCGGAATTTGGTCGGTTTTCTTGCCCTTCCCCTTGCCCTTTGAAGTGCTTTCGCCTTTGGAAGTGCCCTCTCCGTCACGTCCTCGTTTCCCCATGACTTGAGAATGTGTGTAGAACGGATTAGGAGTGGATTGGTGTGCAAAAATTCCCCCAAACTTGACTCGGGCAATTTGTCGAACACCTTGTGGGCGTTCTTGGTGGAATGGGTTTTTGGAGAAATTTGTACCCTTCTTGAAGCCTCCCTGCGCAAATCAACAACAAATCACCAAGATTTCGTAGTATGTGTGTATAGTTTGTGGAATTTCGGTGAAAATTGCCAAAGAAAATCGAAAATTTTGAAAAGAGGGGTTAGGGTTCGAAGTGGGAGAGAAAGAGGGGTTGGATTTGTGAAAATTGGGGTTTGAAAAAACCCTTTTAATCTGCCACGTTTTTCCCTTTCGGACGGCCGTGCGGGATTTTGGCCTAGAATCCGCACGGCCGTGCCAAACGTCGAAATTGGGCAGTGGCCCGTCTTAATTTCGGACGGCCGTGCGAGATTTTAAGTATAAATCCGCACGGCCGCACCAATGTGCGTTTTTGTCCAGTAGCCTCCTCCGTTTCTCGGACGGCCGTGCAAGATTCCAGGTCTTTTTCCGCACGGCCGTGTGACAAGTTTCCATAATTGCATTTAAGGCCCTGAAAAATAAAAACTTCATATTAGTGCCCCTGAAACTTTTTTTTTTTTTTTTTTTTTTTTTAAAAAAAAACTAACACTAACAAGATAAATAAATAAAAACAAAAATTAAAAGAAAATAAAATAAAAGAACGAAAAACGAAAGCTCGGGTTGCCTCCCGAGAAGCGCTAAGTTTACAGTCTTCAGCCGGACTTTGTCTGCTTCTTTGTTCAAGCTAACGTGACCGAAGTCACTTGGCGATTGAATTCCCCTCCATGATAATGCTTGAGGCGTTGTCCATTGACCTTGAACGATTTTTCGGTCTCGGGGTCCAATACTTCGACTGCGCCATGCGGAAATACGTCGAGTATAGTAAACGGTCCGGACCATCTTGACTTGAGTTTTCCCGGAAACAACTTTAGACGGGAGTTGTAGAGGAGAACCAATTGCCCCTTTTGAAATTCTCGATGCAATATCTTGTTATCGTGCCAACGCTTGGTTTTCTCCTTGTATACACGATTGCTTTCATACGCATTCAATCTCAATTCATCGAGCTCGTTGAGTTGCAGCATTCGTTTCTCCTTGCACGCTTCAATATCGAAATTCAGCTTTTTAATTGCCCAAAACGCATTATGCTCCAATTCAACCGGTAGATGACACGCCTTGCCATAAATCAAACGAAACGGTGTCATCCCAAGTGGAGTTTTGTAAGCCGTACGATATGCCCAAAGTGCATCATCCAATTTTTTCGACCAATCTTTCCGGGTAGGACTCACAACCTTTTCGAGGATGTTTTTGATTTCACGATTCGTTACCTCGGCTTGCCCGTTCGTCTGAGGGTGGTATGCCAACGCGACTTTGTGCTTTACTCCATACTTGGCTAAGAGTGCTTCGAATTGTTTATTGCAAAAGTGAGTGCCTCCATCACTAATAATTGCTCGTGGCGTTCCAAAACGAGTGAAAATCTGTCTTTTTAAGAAAGCACAAACCACTGCAGAATCATTAGTAGGAAAAGCGGCCGCCTCAACCCATTTAGATACGTAATCGACGGCCACTAAGATGTATAAGTTATTGAATGATGGGACAAAAGGTCCCATAAAATCTATCCCCCATACATCAAAGGGCTCTACTTCGATCATTGTATTTAATGGGAGTTCGTGCCTCCTTGAAATATTACCAACTCGCTGGCATCTATCACAACTTGAAACAAAATTATAGCAATCTTTAAACAAAGTTGGCCAAAAGAAACCTGATTGAAGCACCTTTCTCGCCGTGCGCTCTCCTCCATAATGTCCCGCATAATCCGAGCCATGGCAGTGGAAGAGTATATCTCCTTGCTCGCTTTCCGGCACACATCTTCGAATGACTAAATCACTGCATTGTCTAAACAGAAAGGGTTCTTCCCAAAAGTAGAAATTCACATCGTGTAAAAACTTCTTTCGTTGATGAAAAGTGAGCTCGGGTGGTAGTACATGGCTAACTAAATAATTCACAAAATCCGCATACCATGGTACTTCTTGATTATTAATAACAAGCAATTGTTCATCCGAAAAATTTTCATTAATGCAAATTGGATCTTTGACTTCCGTTTCTAGCCTAGATAAGTGATCGGCTACTTGGTTTTCGCTACCCTTACGGTCACGAATTTCCAAGTCGAACTCTTGCAACAATAACACCCACCTAATAAGTCTAGGTTTTGCCTCTTTCTTTTCTATCAAATATTTTAAAGCCGAGTGATCCGTGAAGACAATGACTTTGGTGCCTATAAGATATGATCTAAATTTTTCGAATGCAAAAACAACTGCTAGCAACTCTTTTTCAGTGGTGGTATAATTCAATTGTGCATCGTTGAGAGTTTTACTAGCATAGTAAATTGAATGAAAAATTTTATTCTTTCTTTGACCTAACACGGCACCTACCGCAAAATCGCTGGCATCACACATAAGCTCAAAAGGTTCATTCCAATCGGGCACAACAATAATAGGGGCAGTTACTAACCTTGTTTTCAAGTCGTCGAAGGCCTTGAGGCATTCGTCATTGAAATCGAATTTTATATCCTTCTCCAACAAATTGCACAATGGTTTGGCCACCTTGGAGAAATCTTTGATGAACCGCCTATAGAATCCCGCATGTCCCAAGAAACTTCGAATTCCCTTTACGGAAATTGGTGGCGGTAGTTTCTCAATTGTCTCGATTTTTGCTCGATCGACTTCTAACCCTTTCTTTGACACCTTGTGTCCCAGCACAATCCCCTCTTGCACCATAAAGTGGCACTTTTCCCAGTTGAGCACCAAGTTTGTTTCTTCACACCTGCGAAGAACCTTAGCCAGTATTTGGAGACAAGTGTCATACGTATCACCGAAGACAGAAAAATCATCCATAAAAATTTCAAGACCACATTCAACCATGTCCGTAAAAATTGCCATCATACAACGTTGAAAAGTAGCAGGGGCATTGCACAAACCAAAAGGCATGCGTCTAAAAGCAAAGGTACCAAAAGGACAAGTAAAAGTGGTTTTGTCTTGGTCCTCGGGAGCTATGGCAATTTGGTTATAACCGGAATACCCATCTAAAAAACAATAAAATTCTTGACAAGCTAGCCTATCAAGCATTTGATCAATAAAGGGCAACGGGAAGTGATCTTTTCGAGTGGCTTTATTCAATTTTCTATAATCCATGCAAATTCGCCAACCCGTTACTGTCCTAGAAGGGATTAATTCATTTTTTTCGTTTTTTATAACAGTCATTCCCCCCTTCTTGGGTACACATTGTACTGGACTAACCCACGCACTATCGGAGATAGGAAAAATAATACCTGCGTCTAGCCACTTGATGATTTCTTTCTTCACAACATCCTTCATGATGGGGTTCAATCGCCTCTGTTGTTCCACCGAAGATTTATGGCTCTCCTCCAATATGATCTTGTGCATGCAAAAAGTTGGACTTATGCCCTTGATGTCGGCGATTGTCCATCCAAGTGCCAGCTTATGCTCTCGCAATACCTCCAAAAGTCTCTTTTCCTGTAGACCTGTCAAAGATGAAGAAATAATAACAGGTAAGGTCTCATGAGCTCCAAGATACATATATTTTAAATGAGATGGTAAAACTTTAAGCTCAAGTTTCGGAGGTTCGATCACTGAAGGCTTAAAAGTGACAGATAACGGGATCTCCGTCTCCAAACTCTCAAAGCGTGGTCTTGACAGCGGTTTTGCCGAATCCAACCAACATAATTGTTCCGTCACTTCTTCTTCTTCAACTGATGTTCCTACACACAAAGATGCTTCCAACGGATCCGCAATTAAAGGTTCAACAAAATCAAAATTCAATTGATCTAACACATCAAAAGCAAAGCATTCATCAACCTCTTGAGGGTGTTTCATTGTACGGAAAACATCAAATTTAATCGTTTCATCCCCCAAAGACATAGATAAAATTCCGTTATACACATCAATTATAGTTCTACCCGTTCTCAAAAAAGGTCTTCCCAAAATCAAGGGAATTTCTTTATCTTCTTCCATATCAAGAACTACAAAATCTGCAGGAAAGATGAATTTATCTACTTTAACTAACACATCCTCTACTATTCCCTTTGGGTATATGAGTGATCTATCGGCTAACTGTAACGTCACAGATACCAATTTTATATCTCCTAATCCCAAACTTTGAAAAACCGAGAAAGGCATGAGATTAATACTTGCACCTAAATCTATGAGAGATTTTGCAAAGAACTTACCTCCGATAGCGACTGGAATCGTAAACTTACCCGGGTCTCCAAGCTTTGGTGGAATTGGGCGCGTAAGAATGGCACTGCATTGTTCGGTTAACGCTATCATCTCATGTTCACCGAATTTTCGTTTCTTTGATACCATGTCTTTCAAAAATTTCACCCAATGAGGCATTAGTTCAAGTGCTCGAGTAAAAGGAATATTAATATGTAATTCATTCAATTGCTCAAGAAAACTTTTGTAATACGACTCATTTTTCGCCTTTATCTGGCGTTGAGGATAAGGTACCTGAGGGGTCGGCTTAGGCGCAACGACCCTTTTTTCACCTGGTGAATCTGTCAGAATCTCCGCTTCTTTTTCTTGTTGCTCCTCCCCATCCTTGCTTGTTGCCTTCTTCGCCACTTCTTCTAATTGTCTTCCATTCCTCAAACTTACGGCTTTGCACTGCTCGTTGGTGCCCTTTCGAGGGTCTTCCGTATTGGACGGCAGTGTACCGGCTGGCCTCGCATTCAATTGGGTCGCAAATTGGCCCATCTGTGTTTCCAAATTTCGAATGGAAGCTTGGGTGGTCGTCATAAATTGGGCCAAAATATTTGCGAGGTCTCCGCCTTGAGGTGGTGCTTGCGGCTGATTTTGGAATCCGGGCGCTGGTCGTGAATAATTAGGTGGTTGGCCTTGAGGGGGTGCTTGCCTTTGTCCCTGCTGATTTCCTCCCCACCCAAAATTAGGGTGATCCTTCCATCCCGGATTATACGTGTTGGAGTACGGGTTTCTGTGTTGTCGGTTGGCGTCATGCACATAATTTATCGACTCCGTTTCATCTACGCCTTGATCGGGAGCTTGGACTGCATGGACTTGCTGCGTCTGCAAAGCCGCTACCTGCTTCGATAGCTTCTCCAATTGAGCCGTGATTGCAGTGACTCCGTCTAACTCCAAAATTCCTCCCGTCTTGACTGCTCCGCTATTCGACCGGTCCGATGCCCTCATGTATTTGTTCCTAGCGATTCGTTCCAAGAGCTCGTATGCTTCGTCGTAGGTCAAACTCATGAACATACCTCCAGCTGCCGAATCAAGCACGGTTCTCGAGTTGTCTTGCAATCCATCATAAAATATTTGCAATTGGCGCCACTCTTGAAGTCCGTGATTCGGGCACCTCCTTACTAGCTGCTTGAACCGCTCCCACGTCTCGAATAGTGCTTCACCGGCTTCTTGAATGAAATTTTGAATTTCTCTCCGGATTCGCTCAGTTTTTGTTGGGGAGTTGTATGTGTTCATGAAAAGTTGCGCTAGCTGGGCCCAAGACGAGATGGAGTGCGGTGCGCGAGTTTGCAACCATTCTCGGGCTGCTCCTTGTAGGGAATGCTTGAACAGGCGGAGTTGCAGTGCTTCGGGTGTTACTCCGTTCATCTTGTGCGAATCACACGTCTCGAGAAAATTCACCAAGTGGAGATGTGGATCTTCATGAGCTAGGCCGCTGAATAATCCATTGTTTTGGAGCATAGTGAGGAGTCCCGCTCGAATTTCAAAATTGTTGGCTTCAATGGGGGGCTGCTGGATGCTTGATTGAAACCCATTGAGCGTTGGAACGGTATACTCATGCAGTGCTCGTTGACGAGGTGGTGGATTAATTAGCAGGCGTTGGTTTTGTTCGTTGATGATTTCTCCTGCCGCGTTCGGTGGACGCCTTTGGTCACCTTCTCCACGATTATTCTCGTCCTCCATCGTTGCCGGATTGTTTTGGGCTAACCGTTGATTTCTCCTGGCTTGCCTAAACGTTCGCTCAATTTCGGGATCAAGAGGTAGCAGGCTCGTGTCGTGTCCTCTTCGCATAAAAAGTACCTAAAACAAAATAAAATAAAAAATAATAATCAAATAAAATAAAAAAAATGGCTGAAGTAAGAAAAATTGCTTAAATTTAATATTAGGATAAATAAATAATTTAGCCGTATTCCCCGGCAACGGCGCCAAAAACTTGTTGGGTGCTAAATACCAACACGCAAGTGTACGTATCGCAAACAAGTAGTAAAGTAGACTCGTGAGAGTCGGATGTCGATCCCACAGGGAATACGCAAATTATTTAATCCTAAGTACCAAATTCTAACAATTGTGATTTTTATCCAGCCTACGCAAGGTTGTCAACTTAATTAACTAATAAAATTAAAATAATTAAGAAAACAAGTAATCACGAGAAAAAGTCAATAATAAACGGATCTAGGATTTTATCTTCCCCCTATGCGATAATTCTTCACCCAACTAATCTCCTATTATGCAAGTTACGATTCCCGATTATTAACCCAAGACACGAAATTATTCATAACCAGCTGTCGCTGCGCTATAAACCTATTATTCATAAAAGATTCACTATATGTCTATGCAAACCTAATATAAATAAAGCATTAAATAACAAGTCTCGCAAACGGCTACCTAAGGTATTATCTGTATGTCTACGATAATACATGCAATCAACACACGCATTCGGTGAAAAAACTACTCGAAGACTCTTCTATCCCTGTTCTAATTATTAAAACGATCTGTCAATCAGTTCTAACAATAACAAATAGCAACATAAGTTAGCTACGCTCATGCACTAAATAAGATCAAGATAGAAGAAATAATCGAAAAATTAAACTTGCATAAAAGTCGAATAAGAGGTTCGAATCACCACATAGGGTTCCAATAAAATCCTAGAATAAAAACTTAGCTACTCATGTTCGTTACGAAAAGCATAATAAAAATACGGAAATTCATAAAAATCAGAAAAGAAAAGGAAAAAGGAAACTAGGATGAAGATTCGTCAAGTCTTCGTCTTCGTTCTCTTGCTCCTCGATTGCGTGTAGAAACGATAAAAACTCCAAATAAAAATAAAAGGTAAAAGATTCAAAAGATAGGTCTAATTGTGTGCTTGTGGCCTTTAAATAGGGTGCAAAACTATAATAGGGCGGGTTTCCTTGTATAATTGAGTTCCCTTCACTGCGCCATCACGTCCACCCGGACGGCCGTGTGAGATTTTGAACTAAAATCCGCACGGCCGTGCGGTCTTTAATTCTCCAGATTTCTGATTTTTTCACTTTTGGCCCACTTTTTCTCTGAATTTGCAGTTTTCACCCCAAAAGTTGCCAATTCTTCAATTTGCACCTAAAATACAAATAATAGCCATATTAAGCACCAATTATCGTAAAAACACATCAAAAGCTCCAATTAAAAGGTACAATTAAGTGTATAAATATACACTTAACACCGCCCCATCTCAACTACTTTCATGGACACTACTTTCTTCCACTGCATCAACTAACTACACATAATTTACTGATGAAGAACGAGGCAGGGCGGATACGAAAGGCGAAAGTCGACCGTCCATTCGGAGAAGACGTTGTTGAACAACGTTTTCCTTCTCAAAATATTTGTTAAGGACATGGATCCCATCAACCCAAGATGAGCGAAAAGGATCGATGAACTCGGGCTTTTTGAGTTACACCATCGCCTTACACCACCGCGCTCTCCGCAAGTTAAGATTCAATCAAAAAACGTTTATGATTCGAGACCATGGCCAACGCCCGGGTCCTCCAAATTGGAGTCCAAATCGATTGTCGAAGCCACATTTCTAGCATCGGCCATGGGACAGTTTCCCCATCCAACCTGGCTGCCCAACACGACCACTCACCTGATCCGGATCTCCCACCACTCCACCGACATTTTTCCTCTCTCCCAAAATCTCTACCGATTCATTACTTGATTTATCCAAGAGTATCCAATCCATAACCTCCACTTCGAAAAGATAAAAACAAAAAAAACAAAAAAAAGCGGGAGAAGGGAAGTAGAGAAGAGGAAATGAGAAAAGTGGAGAGAGAATGAATCAATTTGAGAGTGGCAGGCTTTAATGATGTCCCTAAATTACTTTTAGACCCAATTAGGGAAAAAAACCCATTTATTAGAGTTTAACTTCTAAATTCTTGTCTCACATTAATTTTCTACAAAGAAACAAGAAATCAAGATCACCTATAAAAATAAGATATTATTCATTTGGCATGTGATGGGTATCAGTTTGGCAAATTAAATAGTATAAGGCCTAAATGTATGGACCGAAAGAAATTTATTAAGCTCACCGACCCAATACATGTCAAAGACAAGGTCTCTTTACAAGCTTGCGGTTAACGAGTCCACCAGCGCATCTGAACATGCCAGAAACAAATCAACGGGGTAGATGGCAAGCTGAACGAGAGCCATTAGAAGCAGAAGACTCGGACATACTTTTCCTACATAGATACGGAAAGTATGTAAATTAGTATTAATAATCGAACAATCAATGTAAGTCTCGACCTAATTAAGGCGAGTTAAATTAGGAAACAATTAGAGTAATCATCCTACATAAAGTCTTGTGATAAGTCCGATTAAATATATGATTAATATCAATAAAGAATACTTTTATACTCTCTTCTAAACCCTCCCTCATATTCATCAACTTCCTTTTGTCATTCCACCACCGTCAATCCAAGATTCGACGTCTGGTGCGTTTTCTGACGATCTAAAGGGAGTAGGGTTTGGAGTGAAGTTTTGAGGATGTGGATTCTATACCATCAGTAAGGACACTCTCTTTTGGGTGATATTTAAGAATTTGCAAAATATCAATTCCAAATGTTGACTTGAGCGTTGGAGTGTAATCGACGGGCCCACTCCAACGAGTCACGAAGTGTTTCACTTGTTTCGCAGCATCCCTGATGGACCCGCACCTTCGATCCCTTCGGAAACGTGGCAAGGACCCCTGACCAGTGGCGGAGCTATGTTGAGTTGTGGGTGGGCTGAAGCCCACCATGATATATTTTTTATGCAATATTTTAATGCTAATTATGTTTAGTTAGCCCTTTTATACACAATTTTAATCATAATCCAATTTAATTAGCCCACCCAAGAGATTTGTAATATAGTTTAAAGAGCTCCAATAATTATATTTTGGACAATATACAATTTAATTTATATAATTTAATTAAAATATACAAATTTCTATTTATTTTGCTCTATATTTTCGAAAAAAACTCTTAAAAGAATTCGGGGGTTCTACCTCCGAACCCCCGTAAAACTTTGCCCACCCGGACCACAAATCCTGGCTCAGCCATTGCCCTGACATTCCCAATATTGGACTTAAAGATCGCTTGACTTGAATACCATTAGGCTTTAAGACCCTTGGGCTGATGCATCAGCTTTAGAACAACATCACATATAATTTATATACTTTAAGATTAAGGGAACATAGACACATATAATAAATATTTGTCAACGTTTCAATCATTATCAAGTGTAACTCACACCATATCCATATAATAATTTTATTTTATTATAATCAGTTTACTAATTTTTCCCATCTATTGTCTATTTATGTTATCCTCTTCAAATTTAAAAGAGAAACTTCATTTTTGAAGAGTGGTCCATTCTTTTACTCCTTTCTTGTGTTGTGAGGACTAATATTATCTGTCTTAAAGATTTGAGGAGTGTAGCTTTGTTTCTTTCAGAATAACAATAATAAGTATAAAATGAGTAAAAAACCATTAGTGGCACTTGGATTGGGACAAATCCTCTCTCTTCCTGTTACTTCAACTGTATTTTCATCTTATGAATCTGCCAAGAAAGGTGACATCTCTCTCTACATAATTTCTATGTTATGTTTGTGTTCTACTAACTTTAAAAAACACCCGACGACTGTAGTTTTCATCAGGTGTAGCATAGAAATAACCTCGTAACTACATTTTCTACTTTATTTTGGTCTATAAACGAGGCCAAATGGTATAGAACCAGGGACCTAATACTAATGAGATACCTTTCCTTTTAATTGGAAAGTGCAGTTGTTTTGTTTCTTTTTTTTTTATTTTTTTTCTTTTTTTTTTTTAAATTTATTTATTGAGAAAATTAGATAAAATTTACTTATAAGGCATGGATCTCAAAGCTCTGTCCCATTATTTTATTTTCCTAAAAAACTTATTACTTGATAAATATTCTTTGGGAATAATTACTTTTCTGATCAAATTACCCTTAACCATTTCAACACACAATCTCATTTTGACATATGGATGTTGACCAATTTGATTGGCGTTGACCGGATGTAGATTAGTCAACTTCTTTTTTCTGTTTTTCTATTTTCTTTTTTGAATTTCGTTTTTAATTTATTTTTTAGTTTCCATTTTGAATCATTCTTTTTACGGTTTTAATTTTACGGCCGGTTATGTTTCAGTAGAACGGATAGTAAGATTACGTTTTCTTACTAGTTTATTTTTATGATAATTTTTGCGTACGAACTCCAATTACACTGATTCAAGTTGAATTAAAACGATGATGTTAAGTTCTACAACTTTTAAGTTTTGTATTTTCTTTGATTTTATTTGGATCTTAATCTTAATGTCGATGACGGCAAAATTATGTATTCGTACTACCTGTTTTATTTTTGGGCGAGTCTCATATAATCACCGAGAGAAGGGCTTATTTGCATTTCTATCCAGATCAAAACCAGTCCTACAAAAAAGTTCATCCCATTGTCTCATATCCAAAATGTCTCTCTGCATATAATTTACAACAATTTCGTTAACAATGTCTCAACTTAGTAAATATTACACATTAACCCCAATCTTAATAAATATATCACATTAACCTCTATTTTTATATTTTTTTTTCTATTTTTCTTTCAGAAAATATGTATTTTTTTTCTGAATTTCCCCCCCACCGCCTTTGACCACAAGTCTCATGCGTTGGCTTTTTTGTTCTTTGATTTTTTTTGTTGAATTATTTTATTTTCACGTTGTTGATCGCTAACACAGTAAAATTACTAGGAATACAATATACACTAATCTTACTGTGAACACAATAATATTAATGTTTTCACATTAATATTAAGTAATGTTTACTCTTTTGTTTTACATTTTTTTTTGAAAACAAGCAACACTATAATATTACCGTGCTAATAGTAATATTATTATCTGAGACAGTAATATTGCATGCCAAAATAGTAATATTAATATTAACATAGTAATATTACTATAAATGTTAACAACAATATTACTTTTTAAGACAGTAATATTAATATTAACACAGTAATATTATTGTCTGAGACAGTAATATTATTGTTTTAACTATAATATTATTGTCTGAGACAGTAATATTGCAATCCAATGCAGTAATATTATAGTTAAAACAATAATATTGTTGTGTTAACAGTAATATTATTTTATGACGATCAAAAAAAGAAAAAAAAAATTCAATGCCAGAGACTGACAATCAACTCCTACGATCGGCTGGAATTTTTATTTAAAAAAAAAAGTCGATGTCGGAGACCGCAGTCAATTGCGGCAGACAGACGGCAACGGTCCTAATTGGAATCATAATTGATTTAGGGGTCAAAATTGGTTAATTGATAAAATTGGGGTTGAATTAGAGTTTAAATCATGAAACTAGAGTGAATTAGGTTTCAAGGAGTTAGGCTAATTTTGGTATATATTATAGAGTTTTCCTTAGTTGTAAATAAGTATCGATGGGTGGATATATATGTAAGACAAAAAGTAGGATGTCTCTTATTTAATTAAGTGCTCTTGTCATGAGTATTCGTCATTTAAAACAAATACATGTTGAATAACCACCTCAACTAAAAGTTTAAATTAGTAGTAATGTGAATCATTTAAGAATTATATTTTCAAGACTCCAACATGTCCCTTCAAGTACGGGTATTAAAATTGAAGCCTTGCATTTGAAATATTTTTAAACTAAGTTGCAGTGGGATTCGAACAGAAGACCTTTCATTAAGTTATTAGTGATGTAAATCATTTAATATTTATATCCCTAATAATAATAATTCTTTCAAACTTTAGTAACTATCATCACCTTTACTTTCACTATTATTCATGTTGATAGAGTAAGAGTAAAATTAGCTTTTATAAGCTCAGTATCTAAATACTTCAAAAATAATTCCAAAGATAAGATGCACCAGCTTATTAACTCTTGAGATAATTTATCAGATATAAGAATTTATCAACTATTTAAAATAAGCTCAACCAAACAAGCTTTTAAGGAGTTCTTTCAATTTATTTACGCCCTAACCCAATCCTCTCATTTGTCTCTAAATTATAGGATTTCATGCACCAATTTCTCGGTCTTTCTTGAACTATGTACTATTGGCATTAGTGTACGGAAGCATTATGCTATACAGAAGGCAGCCTCCCAAGGTTAGTCGTTATTGATATTATGTATTTTGAATCCAATTGGTAATTTGTTTTTGAGTTGTTCTTCAGTTCCATGCCAACTCAGTCTTTCTTGTTTGGAAACAATTAAAGCACTTGTCAAAACTCATATTATATTGCTAATGCATGTTATTGCGAATTTAATCCAAAAAATTAATCAAACCAAAAAAGAACAAATAGACACTGTGGACTCAATTGATTGTTGACACAGTTGCAGATCACACAAACACAGTTACCACAGATGAAAACTGAAAGCTGAAAACAATAGAACAATAAAGAATACAATGTTTAAAGTGGTTCGATATGCACATATCTACATCCATTGTGCAGAGAGAGAACAAAATCCACTAGAATCAAGAAGGTTACAATTTACAAGATATTGATACAAAATTCAAGCTCACCACAGCTAATCGCCAAACTTGTTTCAACTCTCACCAGTGTTTACCTCACCTTTCTCTCTTGTTTCCCAACTCCAATGTCACAAATCTTGTGAAAATTTTCTTCTTGAATTTCTTCTAGCTATTTCTCCTTTGTTCCAAGTTGCCTCGTCTTCCACTCTCTTCTCGCCTTGGCCACCAAACCTTATCTCCAAGTGCTTTTATATGCAGTTAAACCTAGCATGAAGCAAAACTTGGTCCCCAAGCTTCCAGTGTGAGCTCGACAGGTGTTACACCACTGACAGTGGTCCTCACACCCTTGTCTTCTAGTGTAACAACTCTCTTACACTTTCCAGCTCATCCTTCAGCTTCACTTTAACTAATGACATAGATAAAGTGTCCACTTGGCATGTACACGTGGATATGAGTCATAGAATAACAATTCTCCATCTTGACCACATAGGTTTCTCTTCTCTCTGCACCGTAGCTTCTTACCAAGCTAGCTCCACATAGCTTATAACCAAGCTAGCACGGCTTACATCAGCTCACCAAGTCCATACAGTGCTTGAACATTGAAATAGGTAAAGATATTTGTAGCATGTCAGGAGCATTATCATTTGTATGCGCCTTCTCCACCTTGATATGCCCTTTAGAGACAATGTCTCTCACAAAGTGCAATCTCACATTAGTTTGTTTTGACTTCTCATGAAACAGTTGATGTTTGGTCAAGTGAATTGTACTTTGGTTGTCACAGTACACATTAAGAGTCTCCAGCTCAATCCCAAACTTCTGGACCATCCACATAGCTTCTTTAATGGCCTCAGTCATTGCCATGTATTCTGCTTCTGTTGTAGACAAAGCTACCACTGATTAGAGGTTTAACTTCCAACTCAATGCAATCCCAAACAGAGTGAAGACAAATTATGTTAAGGATTTCCTTGTATCAACACTACCAGCATAATTTGACTCCACAAAACCCTTCACAACATCACCTTCTATTCCATCATTCATCTTGAATAGAAGTCCAATCTCAGCAGATCCCTTCATGTATCCCAAAGTCCACTTGAGTGATTCCCAATGTGTCTGCCATGGATCAACTATAAACTTGCTTATCACACTTGCTGCATGTGCCAAATCTGGCTTACTACACACCATGCAATACATTAAGCTCATAACTGCATTGGCATAAGACACATGTGACATGTATCTCTTCTCTTCATCAGTTTCAAGGGCTTGAGACTTTGAAAGTCTGAAATGCTGCCCCATAGGAGTAGACACTGCCTTGGATTGATGCATGTTGTATCTCAACAAGAGCTTCTCAACATAAGACTATTGGTACAGGAACAAGAAACCACTTCTTATGTTCCTCACAATGTGCATTCCCAAGATCATCTTTGCAGACCCCAAGTCTTTCATCTGAAACTCAGATATCAACTTCTCCTTGATATTATCAATCTCTTCCTTGGACTTGCTTGCAATGAGCATGTCATCCACATACAACAACATGTAAGTTCTCACTGTTCATTCTGTTTTTCTCACATACACACAAGAGTCAAAATTGCATCTGTTGAAACCAACTAACAACACAAAGTCATCAAACCTTTTATGCCACTGCCTAGGACTTTGCTTGAGTCTATGCAGTGCTTTCTTCAACAAACACAACTTATCTTGAGTAGATTCTTAAATGAATCCATCTGGCTGTTCCATATGAATCTTCTCTTCCAAGTCACCATGTAAGAAATTGTTGTAACATCCATCTGTTTCAACTCAAGGTCAAACTGAGCTATCAGTGCCAACACGATTCTGATTGAGCAATGTTTTACTACTGATGAAATATTTCATTAATATCAATTCCTTTCACATGTGATAATCCCCTAGCAACCAATCTAGCCTTGTATCTAGACTTCTCCACCCTAGGGATTTCCCCTTTCTTCTGAAGAGCCATCTGCAACTCACTGGCTTCTTCCCACTTTGTATCTTAAACAAGACCCAAGTTTCATTATTCTTCAATGAAGCTATCTTTTTGCTCATAGCTTCAATCCACTTCTGCCTTTCCTTCCCCTTAATTGTTTCATGGTAAGTGGCTGGTTCACCTTCTTCTATCTTAGAAGCAATATTGAGTGCAAAGGAATTCATATCAGCTTGTCCGAACCTTGTAGGTGGTTTAATTTGCCTCTTGGTTCTATCTTTGGCCAAATGGTAATCTTTGAGATCTTTGGCCAAATATTGATGTGATTGAGAGTAATATTACCGTCAACCACAGTAATATCTTTGTGTATACAATAATATTACTATAATAAACAGTAATATTATTACGTTAAAGGAATGTGTATACAATAATATTACAATAATTTTGTCAGATGCATGAATTTTTCCTTTATTTATAATAAATATTAAAGGAATGTGCTTATTGGTGAAAGAGATATAACCCCTAAACCTAAAATAATAAAGATGTTTGGTTAGGAACTTATGCACAAAAACCCCTAACTTTAATTTTAGTAGCCAATTTTAGCTAGATTTATGTGTAATTATTTAAGACATGCCGTTCCAATTTCCAAGGGAATTCAGATTTAATTAAACCCCGGGAGAGAAATTTGTCTCGTCATTTTGGAAGCATGCTCATCTTTGGCGATAATGAATATCTGTGACTTGGCTCAGATATTGAGGAAATCGATTTAGGTTATCGTGTTGAGAAGCTTGAACTTTGCATGATGTTGCTAAGTCGTTTGAAGAACAATGTTGCATCCATGCCCGATTTTCTTGAATATGGGCTAACCAAAGCAGCAGAATGTCTTCCAGGTAGGGTGAAAGTCGGATGGATCGGATCGAAATTAGTCAGATATATATATATATATATATATATATATATATATATATATATATATATATATATATATATATATATATATATATATATATATATATATATATATATATATATATATATATATATATATATATATATAATATTTCGGAAATACAATCGGATCGGAAATCGAAATTTCCAATAATTGTATATGTAATTCCAATTCCGTTCCAAAAATAATCTGAAATCGGAATATCGGAATGAAAAAAAGTGTTCCAAACTCGGATATTTTCGGATCGGAATTGGCGGAATTCGAAAATTTTGTTCCAATTTCCACCCCTAATCTTGAATATGCCTAATGATTGCTTCAGGTCATGTGCATTCAATCACTATCTCGATGCATAAAATATAAACTAAATACTCCATCTGTTTCTAAATAAGTGTTTTTTTTTTTCACTTTTCACAAAGGTTAAGAAATTCAATTAATGTAGCTTGATTTTAGGAAAATCACATAGAAATAACTAAAACAACCTTTATCATTTAATAATTTATAAGAGAAAATTAATGTTTATAGATGCATTAATAAGGTTAAAATAGTAAAAATGCATTTAATAAAGTATTGGAAATCTAAGGTGACAAATAATATGGAACAAAAATATTTTTAAAAATAGACAGTTATTTTGGAACAGATGGAGTAATAATACTCCATTCGTCCAAATTTAATGATGGTTTGGATTGTTACACACATATTAAGAAAATCAATTAATGTACATTGATTATAGGAAAAAACATAGAAACTCCCTAAAATATCTTTGACATTAATTATTTTACAACTAATTAATTAGGAATGATAAAGGATAAATTTGAAAATTATGCCATCAATGCTTTAGTGAAAATCTAAAATGACAAATAATTTGAGACAAAAAATAAATAAATAAAAAACACTCTCTAAAAAGACAAATAATATAGGAAAGAGGGAGTAATAGGGCATTTTATAAGTAGGTCTCTCGTAAATAAAAGTTTGTTGTAAATACATTGAATAAGTATTTAAGTTAATGTATGTCTATTAATAATTATTGACCCAAAATCCAATTATTCAATTTTTTTTGGAAAATTTTCTATTTCTTCAACATTTTTTGGCCCGTTTAAGCAGTAGTATTGTTGTGGTTGACATTCATATTGACTATATTACTGTTTAGCACAATAATATTAACTATATTACAGTTTATCATAGTAATATGACTATATTACTTTTTGGCACAATAATATTAACAAAAAAAATCATTATTATTGTGTAATAGAACAATATTAATATGTTGACCGTTAACAAAATGCAAATATAACAAAAACCCAAAAGAATTAATATCGATGTGGTTGATATTAATATTACTCTCAACCACAGTAATATTACTATAACAACAGTAGTAGTACTGTCAACCACGGTAATATTATTGTGTTTACAGTAATATTACAATAGTAAACAGTAATATTATTACATTAATCAATCAACAAATCAAACAAAACAAAAAAGCTAAAAAAAATAATATTGATGTGGTTGACAGTCATATTATTGTGTTTACAGTAATTTTACCGTCAACCACAGTAATATTATTACATTAACTTGTCAACAAATAGAAAAAAAAAACAAAAAACACAATAATATTGATGTGGTTGACAGTAATTGAACTATCAACGACAACACAATTACCTAAATGTACTATCAACGACATTATAATTATTGTTAATGATAGTACAATTACGGTCAACATTCAACGGCGAGCATAAAAAAAATGGACAAAAAATTTCGGTAAAAAAAGTTTTCAGATAAAATCAACGCCGGAGATCGGCGGTCAATGCCGAAAGCGGCGGCAAATAAAAAAAAAGTCTTCGCCGGAAACGGGCGGCGGAAAAAGCATACAAGAAAAAGAAAAAGTCAAAGCCGAAAGCGGCGGCAAAAATAATAAGTTTAAAAAAAAAAGATAAAGTAAAATTAATTTTTTGTGGTCAAAATTGATGAAATTGAAGTTAAATTGGGGTTACAATTATGAATAGGGTTTAAAGGGTTGAGGGTAATTTTGTAATATACATTAATTTTGCTTTTTTTTATAAGAGCACTTTACAAATAAGCCCATCAATGAGTACTTATTCATAAGTGGGTTCAGACAAAAAAATCTTTTACCAAAAATTCCACACATTGTCCAGAGGTTTGTAGAGGACTAAAATAGTCCCTCGCATTTTAATATGCTTCATTTTCATCCTTTAATTTAATCTAACCTCAATTTGACCCCAAATTTCACAAATCATTCAATTTTGACCCAAAACACAATTTTATGGACAATTTCGTCCGTCGTCGTCGTTGACCGCCGGTCTTCGGCGTTGACTTTTTTTTTCTTTCCTTCCTGATTTTTTCGCCGTTGGTTTCCGGCGTTGAATTTTTCGATTTCTTATTTTTTATTTTATTTTTTATTTTATTTTTTAATTTTGTTTATCTTTAACAGCTTTTTACACTCCGTTTAAACAACAATATTGATGTGGTTGACAGTAATATGAACTATACTATAGTTTAACACAGTAATATTGTTATATTAATCTCTAGCACAATAATATTAATACAACAAAAGTCATTATTAGTTTGTAATAGAGTAATTTTAATATGTTGACCGTTCAACAAATGTAAACCTAATAAAAAGCCAAAAGAATTAATATTACTGTAGTTGACAGTAATATTATTGTGTTTACAGTTTTTTTACTATCAACTACGGTAATATTACTGTAGCAACAGTAATATTACCGTCAACCATAGTAGTATTATTGTGTTTACAGTAATATTACAATAGTAGACAGTAATATAATTACGTTACTTCGTCAACAACTCAAACAAAACAAAAAACCCAAAAAAAAAAAATATTGATGTGGTTGACAGTTATATTATTGTGTTTACAGTTATTTTACTGTCAACTACAGTAATATAATTACGTTGACTTCTCAACAAATCAAACAGAAAAAAAAACCCAAAAAAATAATAATATTATCGTTGACTCTATTTGTACTGTCAACGACAATATAATTACATAAATGTACTGTCAACGACAGTACAATTACGTTAATGTACTATCAACGGCAGTATAATTACGTTAATGTACTGTTAGTGACTCTATAATTACTGTTAATGACAGTACAATTACGGTAAACGTTTAGCGGCGGGCGTAAAAAAACGGATACGAATTTTATGAGAAAAAAAAATCACTAAAATAAGTCAACGCCGAAAAACCGGCGGCGGAAAAAACAGACCAGAAAAAAATAATAATAAATAAAAAAAATCAAAAAAGTCAACGTCGGAAATTGAAGACGAAAATAACAGACCAGAAAAAAATCGAAATGTCAACGCCGGAGACCGGTGTTGACCGCCGGTCAACGCGGAAACCGGCGGCAAAAAACTAATTTTAGAAAAAAAAAAAAGTCAAAATTGGATTTTTGTGATCAAAATTGATTAAATTGGGGTTACAATTAAAAAAATGGGTGTAAAGGGTTGGAGGTACCTTTGTCATATACATTAGTTTGTCCAAAATCGGTTGTCTTAGATCTATAAGGGCATATTACGGCCACCCTCTGAGCTATGGCCAAATTACGAAAAAATCCCTCTTGTTTGGGTAATTACAGCCACCCCTCATTTTAAATATTTTTACATAAAATTTATGTAATTCGGTATTTACCGAACCAAATCGTATATTCAGTCGGTAAACGGTATGAAATGTTGGCGTACCGAAATTTCGGTTCGGTTTTACCGATTTAACATCCCTAAATTTACCTATGGAGGGGTATTTTCGTAATATAATGCATAGTTAAGGGGGTGACTATAATTTCCCAAACAGGAGGGGGTTTTCGTAATTTAACCATAACTCAAGGGGTGGCCGTAATTTGCCCTATCTATAATATAACATATGAACAGTATTTTAGCACTCCACTTTTAAACAAATACTCCAACAACATTACTAATATTTTGCACAATTAATATATTTTATTATTAGATAATTTCTAAATGATATTCAATTATTATAAATTATTAATAAAAATGTGTATTATTCTAAACAGTATATTATTATTTTAAATCTTTAATATTTATTAATTTTGAAAATTAGTTTGAATTTTATTTTAGCTAATGTATTACTGACATTTAATACTAATTAATAAGTATATATATATATATATATATATATATATATATATATATATATATATATATATATTAAAAAAAATATAATTCATAAATGATATCATAAGTAATTTTTTTAATTTTAGTTATTATTAATACTAAGTAAAATAATAAAATTTCAACTTTAGTATATTTATTTGTAAATAAAGTAAGACAATATAAAATATTTTTTGATAATAAATATATTATAAAGTACAATATAAAATTATTTTAATGTTTTCTTGATGTGCTAAATTACAACTTTGGTTTATCAAATTTGAAAAACCAAAGTTATGATTTAGCAATTCATTAACTATACATTTTCCTCTTGGAGCTCATTGTTTCCTGTTAGTTGTTTATAAAATGTAAAATATAAGTTTGCATAGCACTCTTGGAGGCATAGCTTGTCTTCGATTTAGTCCAAGCCGCGGCGGAACTAGTACAACTATTAATGGCATAACTAATTGTTCTAAAAAAGAAAGACTAATTGTGCTATGAACGGTGGATGGAATTGCTAGTAGAACAAGCCGATCTTGGTGAAGCCAAAAACACTTTTCTGCATCAGTAGTTGGTGCACATGGTTGTGAGCCATCAACATAACCAACAGACCATAGCCAAAGAGTGGATTGGGCATCTGCGATTTCTAGAATGCATAATTTCGTCCATCTGTTGCTAGTTTGAATGGAACTTGGGAAGAAGCATTTGAAGAAATCAGATTATTACTGAAGGAGCAGAGAGTGGTTAATGGGGTGGAAGTGGGAGTGAGTATATGGGTGGCAGATTCTTTTGTTGGTGAGGATGACTGAGAAGACATATTGCCGATGAGTTCTTGAGAAGGTGAGAGAAGGAGAAAGGGATAAGAGAAAAAGAAATTATTAGCAAAGATGGAGAGCTTCTGTCTTCAACAGAGATCGCTCTGGTACCGTAAAGAATTCGATAGTATTGTTTCATACAATATGGATAAATAAAACGAAAAAAATAAAATAAAATAAAAGAATATTACAAACAATAAAATTAGGAGAGTTAATTATTCCAGCCAAAGTTTCAGTTGATTTAGGTCCTGAGTTTATGCTCTATCACTTCTAAATATTGTTATTCAAATAAATACGACAATTGTTCAAGGGATATGTAATAAATAGATAATTTTATACAATGTAAAATGATGTTGACGACTCACAGTCCAGGTATTTTGGATGAAATTGTATGATAGTTTGGCCAAAAAATTTGCCATTGCACCAGGAAACTAACTGAAAAGATAAAATCAAAGTGACCATTTGGAGATGAAAATGATCTAGAAATAAGTATAAAATTATTATACAATTTTTGAGGTTTCTATGAATTTTCTAAAAAAACATCTTTGTTGCACTTACCTTCTAAAAGGTACCTAGAAGGCTAGAACGGTTAATGTAGTGTTCTACGGATCCACTCCTAACAGTAATATTCTATCATTTTCCAACGTCCATTCGAGTGTAAAGAAGTATAAATAGGATTTAAGATTTTATTTGTAAACTATCCATGCAATACTTGTAATCACTTAGAGTAATAATAAAACCTACATGTGGAGTCCAGACCAACCTCCATAAACTATAAGAATGGTCTAATTTTCTGTATGGAAAGCTACAAGAACTAAAACTTTCGACTTAGGTAGTGTTTTGGTTCAAGCTACCAGCACATAGAGCTGCAACAGTTGGCTCTTGCTTGGCACTCTTGGCAAGGTATAATTGCTGAGGCAATGGATTCCTGGACGATCTTATGGAAACAGATACATAATTTGAAATGATTTATGATGATGAAGATCCCAAATAAGTGTTCTGTTTGAGCTGCAAATGATAAGCACACAATCCAATTCCAAATGTGCTATTATTGGTGCTTCTGTATTGATGAGAGCTGCAGATATGCCTATAAATTGATATATTATATAGAAGAAGTCTATTAGATAAATATTGTATAGATTGGTAGATATCAATTTGTTGAAGTCATGTTTTTTAACCCCTATTGATTTTCAGAAGTATGTTTGGTAGAGTTTGATAGTATAGGGGGTTATTTTTAGAATTTGTAAAAGCTCTGGGTGTGCTCGAGTAATATGTGAAATCACTTTAATTTTGATATAAAATTGTGCATTGGATCAAAAAAAAAAAAAAAAACTATATGTACTATACTTATCGAAACAACAAGTCCATGACAAAGGAATTTTCTAAGTTATGCTCAGGACCCCTATAATCTCAAGCTCGACCAGACCATATGTAGATCTATCTACATATGTATGTAAGTATGTGGAAACTATGAGTTGACACAAAATAATCTTACATCATAACAATTGATTAACAATAAATCCAACTATAGATTTCATTTATTATCTTGGGTTTTTGCTCATAAATACCTTATGTCCAAAAACGTTTTCTGTTCACTTCTTATATGTTTTTTATTTGTTTGCACTACCTACTTTTAAGTTTCTCTTATAGTTCACTCCCTAACCCATTGGAAATGTCTAGAATACCCCTCTCTTTAATACAAAATTACACCCACCCATTCTATTCCTCTAAAGAACGCGTTTTTTTTGTCAAAAACGTGCCGAACGAAATTGAGCCGAACAAAACACCCTAAAGTTGAACCGAACAAAACACGTTTTCCAGATACGAAACGTCGGTTCGAATTTGAATAAACCTAACGTTGTGAAACCCACGAAGAAGAATTGTCTAACGATGAGAAAAAAAAAGAAAACGAAAAAAAAGGATGAAGAAGATATACAAAAATACTACAGACTCGTCTTCGACCTCGAAGCAGAAAAAATACGCAAAGTATCCTGCTTTTAAGTTCGGTTCTTGCTTTGAAACAATTGCATGTTTGCTTGAAAAATTATTGACCCAATTTGAAAAACCCTAAAATTACACAATAAAAATTTGTGCTTTTGTTGTTGTGTACAACACCTTGCGAAAAAGTCTTTTTTTTTGTCGAACTCAACGATTTTGAGTATTTAAGTGGATCGGTTTTGTGATTACACATGTTTAGTATGTTGTAAGAGATATGTGTGTTTATACCCAAGCCCTTTTGGTCAAAAAATTATGTCTTTTTGGTTTTTCCGAAGTTTGACTTTTAGTTTTTTATTGTGGTAGTGGACTAAATTACAGAACATTTTCGTATTCCTAGGTAATTCTGTAGAGTTTAGGTTCTTAACCGTTCGTATATTTTGTGGTGTTTGTCGTATTCCCATAAATGGTTCCAAAAAAAGAGTCGGCTAACAACACGAGGAAAAAGAAAAATGAGACTCGTTGCTTCCCTCATCATTACATGATAACAATGACCGAAATACAGGCGAGGATGGGACCCTTACAACGTGAGGCATTGAGTTCAAATCCATTTGGACCCTATATAGACATTCCCAAACCGGGCAACAACTTTGCAAATGTACAAACATTTGATGAGGAGATATAGTGTTGATTCAAACGAATTTGAGTTCGGGGATAGAAAACGTCAAATTGCGGTCCCGTTTGATCCGGTAGAGTTTTCATCAACGCTGGGATTATACAACGATGGGCAGGCAACTGACATCAATCTGAAAAACGACAGCTCTTGTCCTATTGTTGATGACCTGTTCGATGAAGATCTTAAATGCCAACCGAAATCGTATTAGTACTATGCTGGAAGAGTATGCAGATAAGGATGAAAGAGTGGAAGACTTCATTCGTTTGTACACTTTATATGTTTGTAACTATCTTGTGTTTCCAATCCCTAGCCGGACATGCCTCAATTTTATTTATTATTACATTAATAAAGTGGAGCATATAGGATTGTTTTGTATAGGGATGGTTGTGTGTGAGTATTTGGTTAGCCAAATGTCACTTCATGTTGTTGATTGCGCCATATTTCAATGGTTGCACTATTGGACTATTAATACGTTTTATGTACTTCAGATATAATTATTCATATAAGAACAGTCAAATGATGTGTTAGAATTGTGCAATGTTGATTTATATGCATATAGAAATCAATTATTCAAAGTTGTAACAGATTACATGTTGAGAAAGTATTATATTGCAACTATACTTCTTGTGTTGTCACAATAATTAACTACCACAGACAAATAAAAGAACACAAGTTTAATGTGGTTCAGACATATTTGCACCCTACATCCACGAGGACCATATACTACTCTGACACAAACACAAACCATATTCACCCAAATTAATAGTATATTCATTTCGAGGTTGACGATAGTTATATTTAAGCTTTTATGGCAGGAATTTCTCAACCGCTTTTACAAAACCCGAAGGACAGTCTGCATGATTGATCTCATATGTACTTTCACAAATATTTAATGAATAAATAAGAATTGGCTAAAAAAATAAATTGAAAAATGACTGAGCTCATCAATTCTCGTTAGTGAAAGAAACAAATGTCATTAACTACCTCAATCATTGGAGATTTGAGCGTTAATTTCAAAGATCGATTGTCTGAGACATCAACTATTGAAGAGTTGATCACTCGAGCTCATGATATAGAGATGAGCATACTTGCAAACGAATTTGAAGAACCGTCGTTCCAAAAGTCCTACCAGCTCAAAGGCAAAAATCTCGAAAAGAAGTACAAGAAAATCACAATAATGGGGGCAAGTCTTTTTATGATGCATTCATCAAGTGAATAGTCCATGATGGTAAATGCAACACTATGTGCAATTTGGTTGAAGCTTGTTAGAAGATATCACGTGATCAGAGCCATAATATATGTATAATTATCATTCCACGATTTCTTTATATTTTTCTTATATATTTTCTTGATTATAGGATTGAATATTCTAGTCAATATTTACCTAGAATAATTTCTTGTGTATTTGTATGTATTGTCTTCTCTAATTGTAAATACATATAAAGAACTGTATTCTTCATTATTCTTCTGTACTTAACATGGTATCAGTCAGAGTATCGATTATTTTCTACTCTACCATCCACATCACATAAATCTCCATAATACCCACTACTATTAAAACCTTACGTTTGTATCTTCTTTGTCACCAATAATTAGGGTGTTTTTACCACGAGATCCTTTGTTCTAAACTTATATGAGATACCCCTTCAAATTGCGACACGTGTCCTAGCAAAAAAACGTATTTTTTCCTCAATGTCAATTTTACCCTCTGTAATTTAATGCAATTTTAAATATATATTTATTGTTGAATTTGAAATTTATAAAGTCAATTATATCATTATTCGTAAAAATCATTAAACGACCCATCCAAAATTGCATCAACCTGAATTCGAACTTGTGACCATGTAAAAACATAGAAGAATACTTACCATTAAGACACAACACATAATTGACAATAAACTAACAATACGGATATATATCACAAAGCTACAATTTATAATGGTTATAAAACTTATATAAATAAAGTTAAATAAATGTTTAATTCTCATATAATTATTATTATATATTAAAAAATCCCATACTAACAAATCTTTATATAATATAATTTAAAAATCTAAGGAAATGCTTATCAACTCGTGTAATTTAAAAATAAATTTCGAAAGAATTTGAAGTTTGAATTGAATCGTAAATTGTAAGATTTAATTAAATCGTAATATTTGAATCATCAATTAAACTCATGTGTTTTCAATTCAAAAACAATATTCAAAGATTTGATCGATTAAGCTCAACTCATTTCAATTCGTAGACAATATTCAAATATTTGAATCGGTTAAACTCAATAATTTACAATAGCGTATTAATCAAACTGTGTATAGTTAAAGTTTAGTGTCTTTTTTTATTGAATTTTATCATAAAAATAATAAAATTTAACTCGTAAAAATCGGAAGATTTAATCGGTTCATGGTTAGATTAAATTTTACATTTACGATCTGATTTTTAATGATGATGATGATTACTATTATTATTATTATTATTATTATTATTATTATTATTATTATTATTATTATTATTATTATTATTATTATTATTATTATTATTATTATTATTATTATTATTATTATTATTATTATTATTATTATTATTATTATTATTATTATTATTATTATTATTATTATTATTATTATTATTATTATAGGCAGTAATATATATACGCTAATAGTATGCTACGAATATACAATTTATACATTTTCTATTATCAAGTCTTTTTTATTATTATTTGGTTAATATAATGTTCCTAGATTCAATATAAATTCCCAAATTTTAAAGATTAGTTCGTTTGGGTTTAATAACAATTAATACGGATTTCGTTAGAATCTAAGTATGCAATAAATTTACTTGCTTTAGCCCGAGAGTTGATTGTGCTTGTACACATGTTATTGATTGCTAATGTTCTCATTTATGAATATTATGTTAGCATGGAATGTGGCAAAAGCAAGAAACTCAAGATTGGTTTGATTGTGTCTAATGCTGCATAAGTTGTAGAAACATGGGAATTCAGAGGTACTATGAAAATGGGTACTTTATGTGGGTGTTCTCCCTGGAAGCAAAATATGAAGATTCAGAGGTACTGTGAAAATGAATACTTTATGTGGGGAGCCTTTGAATGTATGGTAGTGTAGCTGATAATTTTCTTCAACTTCTTTTTTCAGGAGCATGATACTTGAGTCGGCTTAGATTTCTTCAAGTTCGGCTGCTGAAAAAGATGGGAAAGTAAAGAGCATTTGTAGAGTTTGAATGAGGAAATGTAGTTACGCAAATTTTATGTGTAAAAAATATAGTTACACGAGTACATATTCTTCTCAATTGCAGAAATTGATAGGAATAGCACAAGCTGCTTGTCACGGACTTGTTCCCTTAACAACAAATCGTGCGGCCTTAGTTCCTTTCCGCTTCTCGCGATAGCTAATTCAGCATTCTGGAATGTGTTGCTAATGCTAAATGATGGAAAACGAACAAAGAACTTAACAAGAGAGCTTTGTAGGGAAATACTTGTATTTCTTATAGTTACTTGGATTTCTTGGATGCTTATAAATGATGTAATTACTCCTATTTATACTAGGCCACCTCCTCAATGGATGGTGGATATCTATTTGATATAAGAGCTAGGATTTTTTCACTAGAAAACTCCATCGAATTCCTACAAAATATCTACAAGGGGTTTTAGAAAGTTTTATAGAATCCTCTAAGAATCTCTACCAAGTCTATTTACATTTGGGTCATCTTGGGCCTAACTCTATTTGGGCTAATTCTTGGAATCTTTAACTTCTCCAACCCAAGGGAAACTGACAAAGGGTTCGGCCAAAATTGGCTGGCCGTACGACGTCGTAGCTGCCTCAAACAAGTGGAGACGATCTTGAAATTGCCACAAATATTTCTTAGTTTCCCATGTTTCCTCGGACTCGGATAATCCCTTCCATTTGATGAGGTATTAGGTTCTTGGTGGAATACCCCTACGTCGCTTCACTTGTTTACCGAGCACTTCTTCGATTCCTTGTCATGTGACTTGGTCATGACGAGTGGTGCTTGGTGTGACTCTCATCAGCTTGGGTATTCCTTGTCTACGTGATAAGGTTTTAACATGCTTACATAGAAGACCGAGCAAAATCATAAATATTTGGGAACAATTACCATTTTCTCTACCAAACGGTGTCATGCATCTTTCAATTTGGACTTGGGTGTGCAGATGGGCTCGGGAGCTAATGGTTGAAAATTTTGTTCTTGCAATAGTGTTTTTTTGGAGCATTTGGCATCGTCAAAATAAACTTTTGCATGGAGAGGAATATCAAACACTTGGGGAAATCGTGGGATGGAGCAACACGTATATTGCTTCATATTGTGAAGCTCTACTGAGAAGAAGCATAGTGCCAATCGGACTCATGTCATTGTCTGGTCTCCACCACCGATAGGGCTGATTAAAGTAAATGTCGATGCAGTGTTTCCGAAAGTAAAGATCACTATCACATATCTATGGTTGCTAGAGATTCTGAAGGTCAATGTGTGTGGTGCCAGAATTTTTGGCATCTTGACATAGTTCTACCTATCGAGGGAGAAGCTCGTGTCGTTTTACAAGCTATTCTTATAGTGCCAACAGTTGGTCTGATATTATTATTTTTATTATTTTTATTTTTTTGAACAAAAATTTACCATTACCAACCAGCAAAATATACAAATTACATCAAAGCCAGGGAGTGGTTACAAAAGCTCATACTAGATCTAGGGTAAACAGAATTAAGATCATTATTCGTAAGATCAACAAGAAAACTGGGACAAGAGTCAAAAGGCAAAAGATCATTATCTTCCATGGAGGTCCCTTGTTTTGCAAGAACGTCAGCACAACTATTTAACTCCCGATAACAAAAGTGAGTGTTCGGAGGCTGTTGTAAGGTTGAATCAGTTTCAATAATAAGATTGTGGATATCAAGATCTTTAGCATATCTAACACCCGTGCATAATGCCCAAACTTCGGCTTTATTATTGAGGATGATTGTCTTCCGGTGATCTGTGAGCTTAATGATCAAGGTTCTTTACTCACTTCATTCGGTGCTATTCTTGAGGCAGTTTTAGCTCGTTCCTGTTTTTTCTCGTTTATTTCTTTTTTCTTTTGTAAGGCGTGATTCCAACAAACTAACTCATGATATTGCTTCGTGTGAGACTTTTGATTTTTTGGACGGTGTAACTCTCCCCCTTTTATGGCGCAAGTGTCTAATATAATTATGCTTTTCCCGTCAAAAAATAGCAACTCCAATTGAGTTATCAAATAGGGTATTCAAACATTTAACCACCATTTGCAGTTTCACCACGAGCTTAAACTGCAAATGTTTCTCCTTGTCCACATGAGTATAAACTGTGCATGACATCCCTCAAAAGGATATATTTTGAACTACGTTATGACTTGATCCCTTTATAGGGTACGTAGGCAACTTAGAATCTCTCTAAGTTCAGTCATGTAACACCCCGTAAATATGTAAGTTGTTTAAGTCTGGGGATAATTGAATTTATTTAGTTGATATGTGTCGATATGGAATTATAATATATCTCGAATTTGATGGGAAGTGTAGAATTGTAATTATCTAAAGTTATGGCATCTATTTGGTAATCAAGAAAATAATTTGGCCTTATAGCCAATTTTCATAATTTATAGTTGAGATAGGAATTGACGTGTATATCGTCAATTCACAATACTCCTTTGGCAGCCACGTTTCTTCTTCTTCTCTCACCTTCTCACCGTCTCTCTCTCTCCATCTTCATCTCTTCACTCTCTCTTTTCTTAATTACCCAATCTTTATCTCGTTCATTTAACAGTTCTAGCAATAGCAATATTCATGATATCTTCCTTTCTCCATGAAAACTCACGGCCGAGCACCCTTTAGAACCTTTGTTCTTCCGATTTTTAAATTAGTAAATCTAGAAATCTTAAAATAGCAACATGGTTGAGGGATACGGGGCTGAGATGGTGTTCTATTTCCAGCAGCCGGAATCCGGCCAAGAAGACAAGTTATCACTTATAATTCGAATTTCAGCAGTTAGGCCTTCAAAGAAATAATTGTTTAGAGGCCTTGAGATTGAACCTCGTTGATCAGGATCCATCGTTTGAAAGCTAATGAATTTGGCTCTCTATTGGTGGTAGTTCTCGATGGTTTGCACCGACAGTGGTCGCCGGAGTTTGCGGAGAAGTCAGCCAGCCCGCTGGGATTTTGGGGAAATAAAATCTGCTGCCGCACCTGTTTTCGGAGCCGAAATCGAAGGGTTTCGAATGCGAATTTGGAATCAGTTCCTTCAGGAAACTCGTAGAGGACATCGTAACCTATAAGTAAGTGTGCAATTGTATCGAATTAGAGTATTTAGTATACGTGTTTTAGAGGTCAGAATCCGATGACAGTAATCTACCGGAAACAGGGCAGTTTTGAGTATCTTCTTGCGGGACTGTTTTCGATATGTTGGGATCATAATTTGGGCTATGTGCCTTCATGAAACTTGTAGATTAAACTGTCAGGTTTCATTTGATGTATTATTTGGACAATTTGTATAACCGTACAATTTGTTATGATTTTTTAAATGGACTGTGACAGCAAACGAAATTATCCGAAAATCTGGCAGGGTTATGTGTTCATCTTTCGGGGTTGTTATTGACGGGTTATGTTGTTAATTTGGGATTAAAGTCTGTAGTAAAATTGTAGATACAGATGTTATCTTTAACTTTATATATCATTTAGGTCATTCGGATAAGTACGACGATTGCAGTGATTATTTGAATAGAGTGCCACGAGAAGCAATTCTTAGTATATGTTTAAGAAATTGACTATGTCATATAGTGAATGGTAATATGGCTATATTACTGTTTGAAATCTTATTTAGTTCTAATATTTGCATAGGTGTTGAGCGTAGTAAAGCTCTGACTCAAGGTTTAAGCTTAAAGATGCTTCTATAGCACTTCTATAACACTAGCGTTGGACTCCAGGTGAGAAACTATGACTCCTTATCCGATTTCTTTCCTGCGCTTAATATCTCCTTTGTTTGAACCAAATATATTCTCCATCTTGAATCCTTTGATGCATTGATTATATTTTTCTTGGAATATGATCCTTAATGTTCTGCGAGCATATTCGTTTCCTTGGCTCGAACTTGGAACCTTGATCTTGTTCTTGAAATCTTGAACTTGTCAATTCTCTTGGTTGCTATGTTCACGGCTAATTCTTATACTTGATTCCTTGGCCTGAACATTTTCCTTGAATCGATATTGAACTATATTTATTCTCAAAATCTTTTCTTGAATGCTTTCCGAGAATAAATATTTTGTTGGCTTGAACTTGAATCTCATGTTTATTGAATTCATTGAGATCTTGATATACTCGTTCTTGGAACCTGACATGGAATTTATTGTTCTTCTTGAATTCCATATTCACGACAATTCTTCATTGGCTTGAATTGAAATATGAACATGTTCATTATCCTGAGACTTGATATTCAATTATCATGATCGTGACTTATCTTGTGAATGATTGACTTGATTCTTGAATTGATTCTTGAAATGAATGACTTGATATTCCTAAAAGGAATGATATTGATTCTTGAACCTATTGTCCCCACCCTTGAGGACGCTCTTGGGGGAGCTGGGCCCTAGGACCATTTCGGCAAGACGATCGGGCAGTATTGGGCTGACGATGACTGGTCTCCCGAATGGTACCTCCTGATGGTTCGGACTCACGTTCGTTTGGAGTTAAACGTTCCTGAGCCGGATCGGCACGTTCCAGTCGTGCCTCTTGCTTGTTTCCGACCGAGTGGCCACTCGGGACGGAGTGGAGGGATAAGGATGTCATATGATTTTATTTGTTGGGAGTTACAAGGTTGGAGACCCCACCAAATATTGAACTCAAGCCGTACATGTTACACTCTTGTACATGTTACACTTCTGTTAATGAAATTCTTGTAAAGTCTCTCGTTATATGTTTTGTTCTGTTGATTCTCATCATACTCATGGATCATATGTTTTTCACTAAGTCATTCGGACTTATTCGTTTCTCCTTTCTGATATTAATGCGCAGGTAAAAGAAAGATTTATACCTAAATTTTCATACTAAGAGTTAAAGCTCGTGTATGCCTCCGATTAGTCTCGTCGAGAGGTATCTCTATTTATGTTCCGTATAGGAATCCTTTGATCGAGAATTTTGTAATAGAGTAAGTGGTGTCGAAGTCGACTTTTAATAGAACCTCCTTTTGTAAACACGATGGTATAGATATTGGGGGTTTTATTTTGATCATCGAAATTTTGAGGAGCATATTTGGGGTCATTGAATGTACTGCATGTTGAGTGGTGTTCCGCCACGAGGTGCCTGCTACTCGGGGCGGGGCGCTACAAGTCATGATTTCAAAATGATTTCAAAAGATATATGTGCTTTGCTAGATCAAGCTGCAATTGACGTTGACTAATTATCGAGACTCATCCACTTCAAAATGCATTGTCCGTGAAGAAGTCTCGAGGGGGCATTTGTAGACGCATAAAATTAATTAATTGGTTAATTAAATTAGCCAATTAAATTGTGTCTAAATTAAATTATACCTTGTCTTGCAAGACAAGCCATGGGGATAATTATTAATTAATTATTGACCAATAGGATTATTTCTTCTCTTCCAAGTTATAAGAGATAAATATCAATTTAAAGAGAGCCAATCAAATCGCGCCACATCATCAAGTAGACTTTAAGTAGGACTCTTATTCTACCACTATAAATAGGGACCATCCCTACACAATTCAAGACACAACTCAAGAAGAAGAAAAACCGTAGGAGAAAATTCTCTCTTAAATATTTAAGTCATCTTCATCAAATTCAAGTCTTTCTTCATCAAATTCAAGGCGTTCTTCATCAAATCGTCTTCATCAAATTCAAGGCGGTCTTCATCAAATCGAGGGCGTTCTTCAACAAATTAAGATCGAAGGAAGATTGAAAGGCAAAATCCATCAAGAACTCCAAGATCTTCAAGTCAAAGCTCGTCAAAGCTTAGCGTTCGATCCGAGATTCAAGTGGCAAGACCCTCGGAAAACGTTATTCAAGTTCAAAATCAAATCCGGAGAAGATCAAGTCAACGACCCGACTCCGAAATTCAAAGGTCTTCGTCAAATGGAGGGCGTTCTTCAACAAATCAAGATCGAAGGAAGATTGAAGGGCATAATCCATCAAGAACTCCAAGATCTTCAAGTCAAAACTCGTCAAAGTTCAGCGTTCGATCCGAGATTCAAGTCGCAAGACCCTCGGAAAACGTTATTCAAGTTCAAAATCAAATCCGGAGAAGATCAAGTCAACGACCCGACTCCGAAATTCAAAGTCAAACACATATTGTTCTTGAGAGAAGAATCAGAGGATTAAATTAGAGTTTGTAACCCGCAATATTTATTTTTAATTCAATAAAATTATCTTTATGCAAGTTTTTCTTGTTTGTCTAAATCGCAGATCAGAATTTGTTTCTACAAATTTTGGCACGCCCAGTGGGACATCTCTACCTCTCATCTCTTCTCTCTCTCGAAGATCCTCGAAGTGTTGCAGTGACTGCTCTACGTTCACAATGGAGATTGCTACTTCAGATTCATGAAGTGTGGGCTTAGGTACAAGAAGTATGGCTAAGAAGCTGCAAGCATCCTCCGAGACTAACTCGACGCCTCAAACCATTCAGAAAAGCTTACCACCTCTTGTCAACACAAGCGCAGACGTGGAAGGTTCAAAACGAGAGATTTCACAACCCACGCCTCGTTCAACATCAAGCTACTCAGAGGTGGCATCTGTCATGACAACAAACGCTACAACCATGGAGGAGCAAATTGCAAGTTTGACAAAGGCCATTGAGGGACTCGCAAAGCATGTTCAACAACGAGATTCTCAAATTGCCGAGTTGATCAACAAGATGGACAAAGCCGATGCTAGTCACACTGCGGAGAATCAGATAGAGGTTCAAGACGAAGTCGAGACATCCACAAAGCAACAACCAGTTGAAAACGAGAAGGCTCCAGCTCAAGAACTTCAAGTTTCTCCAGAAGGGATGATTCATGTAGATCAAGTGATGACGCTGATCAGTGGAACTATCAAAGACAAGTTGGAAGGAAGCTTGAAGTTTGACAAAGGCCATTGAGGGACTCGCAAAGCATGTTGCAGACGTGGAAGGTTCAAAACGAGAGATTTCACAACCCACGCCTCGTTCAACATCAAGCTACTCAGAGGTGGCATCTGTCATGACAACAAACGCTACAACCATGGAGGAGCAAATTGCAAGTTTGACAAAGGCCATTGAGGGACTCGCAAAGCATGTTCAACAACGAGATTCTCAAATTGCCGAGTTGATCAACAAGATGGACAAAGCCGATGCTAGTCACACTGCGGAGAATCAGATAGAGGTTCAAGACGAAGTCGAGACATCCACAAAGCAACAACCAGTTGAAAACGAGAAGGCTCCAGCTCAAGAACTTCAAGTTTCTCCAGAAGGGATGATTCATGTAGATCAAGTGATGACGCTGATCAGTGGAACTATCAAAGACAAGTTAGAAGGAAGCTTGAAGTTTGACAAAGGCCATTGAGGGACTCGCAAAGCATGTTGCAGACGTGGAAGGTTCAAAACGAGAGATTTCACAACCCACGCCTCGTTCAACATCAAGCTACTCAGAGGTGGCATCTGTCATGACAACAAACGCTACAACCATGGAGGAGCAAATTGCAAGTTTGACAAAGGCCATTGAGGGACTCGCAAAGCATGTTCAACAACGAGATTCTCAAATTGCCGAGTTGATCAACAAGATGGACAAAGCCGATGCTAGTCACACTGCGGAGAATCAGATAGAGGTTCAAGACGAAGTCGAGACATCCACAAAGCAACAACCAGTTGAAAACAAGAAGGCTCCAGCTCAAGAACTTCAAGTTTCTCCAGAAGGGATGATTCATGTAGATCAAGTGATGACGCTGATCAGTGGAACTATCAAAGACAAGTTGGAAGGAAGCTTGAAGTTTGACAAAGGCCATTGAGGGACTCGCAAAGCATGTTGCAGACGTGGAAGGTTCAAAACGAGAGATTTCACAACCCACGCCTCGTTCAACATCAAGCTACTCAGAGGTGGCATCTGTCATGACAACAAACGCTACAACCATGGAGGAGCAAATTGCAAGTTTGACAAAGGCCATTGAGGGACTCGCAAAGCATGTTCAACAACGAGATTCTCAAATTGCCGAGTTGATCAACAAGATGGACAAAGCCGATGCTAGTCACACTGCGGAGAATCAGATAGAGGTTCAAGACGAAGTCGAGACATCCACAAAGCAACAACCAGTTGAAAACGAGAAGGCTCCAGCTCAAGAACTTCAAGTTTCTCCAGAAGGGATGATTCATGTAGATCAAGTGATGACGCTGATCAGTGGAACTATCAAAGACAAGTTAGAAGGAAGCTTGAAGTTTGACAAAGGCCATTGAGGGACTCGCAAAGCATGTTGCAGACGTGGAAGGTTCAAAACGAGAGATTTCACAACCCACGCCTCGTTCAACATCAAGCTACTCAGAGGTGGCATCTGTCATGACAACAAACGCTACAACCATGGAGGAGCAAATTGCAAGTTTGACAAAGGCCATTGAGGGACTCGCAAAGCATGTTCAACAACGAGATTCTCAAATTGCCGAGTTGATCAACAAGATGGACAAAGCCGATGCTAGTCACACTGCGGAAAATCAGATAGAGGTTCAAGACGAAGTCGAGACATCCACAAAGCAACAACCAGTTGAAAACGAGAAGGCTCCAGCTCAAGAACTTCAAGTTTCTCCAGAAGGGATGATTCATGTAGATCAAGTGATGACGCTGATCAGTGGAACCATCAAAGACAAGTTGGAAGGAAGCTTGAAGTTTCCATCAACCTATGTCAAGCCATACACGCAAAGGATTGATGATCTAAGGATGCCAATGGGCTATATACCTCCAAAGTTTCAACAATTTGACGGCAAAGGCAACCCCAAGCAACATGTGGCACACTTCGTCGAGACTTGCAATGATGCCGGGACGTACGGAGATCACCTCGTCAAGCAATTCGTCCGATCGCTCAAAGACAACGCGTTTGATTGGTACATTGATTTGGGGGCAAACTCCCTTGATAGTTGGAAGCACTTGGAGGAAGAATTTCTCAACCGCTTTTACAGCACTCGAAGAACAGTCAGCATGATTGAGATCACCAATTCCCGCCAATGGAAGAAGGAACCTATCATCCACTACATCAACCGTTGGAGAAATTTGAGTCTTAATTGCAAGGATCGAATGCCCGAGACATCAGCTATTGAACTGTGCATCCAAGGAATGCAATGGGAACTCCAATATATCCTTCAAGGAATTCAACCTAAAAGTTTTGAAGAGTTGGCCACTCGAGCACATGATATGGAATTGAGCATAACTGCAAATGAAGTCGAAGAACCTTCATTCCAAAAGTCATATCAGCTCAAAGAAGAACATGTTGAAGAAGAACAAGAAGATCATGAGGACGGAGGCAAGTCTTTTGAAGAAACAACATCCTATGCAATGTGACAAGTCAAATCAAATGAAGCACTCCTTGACACGAGTTTAAAAGGTCTGCATGTCCAAATCAAACAAAGCTCCTTGATACGAGCATAAACTATCTATATATCCAAGTCAAGTCAAGGCTCCTTGATACGAGCATAAACTATCTATATATCCAAATCAAGTCAAGGCTCCTTGATACGAGCATAAACTATCTACATATCCAAATCAAGTCAAGGCTCCTCGATACGAGCATAAACTATCTATATATCAAAATCAAGTCAAGGCTCCTCGATACGAGCATAAACTATCTATATATCCAAATCAAGTCAAGGTTCCTTGATACAAGCATAAACTATCTACAAATTCAAGTCAAATACTCCTTCAGCACGAGCTTAAACTGCAAATGTTTCTCCTTGTCCACATGAGTATAAATTGTGCATGACATCCCTCAAAAGGATATATTTTGAACTACGTTATGACTTGATCCCTTTATAGGGTACGTAGGTAACTTTTTTTTTTTTTTTTTTTAAGAGAACGACACCCGATGAGGGTGGGGGGTTAGGCTTGACCCCCTACCTGTTTATAAAACAATATTTAAGAAGTACATAATGAGTTTTGCTCAAATTGCTACTGCCCAACATATGGCTAATAATAGCAGTTGACAAACAAAAGACAATAGCTAACTAACAAAACGTTAAGAATACGGGCAAACACAGGTGGCCCAAATAATAAAAGGGACGGGTAGGGAATGATCATAGAAGGTCGTGGAAGACCAAGGTAGACCGTTCGCCTCACCACAACAGCCGAGGCCACTTACACTTTCGCCAAAAATGGGTACGTAGGTAACTTAGAATCTCTTTAAGTTCAGTCATGATTTCAAAATGATTTCAAAAGATATATGTGCTTTGCTAGATCAAGCTGCAATTGAAGTTGAGTAATTATCGAGACTCATCAACTTCAAAATGCATTGTCCGTGAAGAAGTCTCGAGGGGGCATTTGTAGACGCATAAAATTAATTAATTGGTTAATTAAATTAGCCAATTAAATTGTGTATAAATTAAATTATACATTGTCTTGCAAGACAAGCCATTGGGATAATTACTAATTAATTATTGACCAATAGGATTATTTCTTCTCTTCCAAGTTATAAGAGATAAATATCAATTTAAAGAGAGCAAATCAAATCACGCCACATCATCAAGTAGACTTTAAGTAGGACTCTTATTCTATCACTATAAATAGGGATCATCCCTTCACAATTCAAGACACAACTCAAGAGGAAGAAAAACCGTAGGAGAAAATTCTCTCTACAATATTCAAGTCATCTTCATCAAATTCAAGTCCTTCTTCATCAAATTCAAGGCGTTCTTCATCAAATCGTCTTCATCAAATTCAAGGCGTTCTTCATCAAATCGAGGGCGTTCTTCAACAAATTAAGATCGAAGGAAGATTGAAAGGCAAAATCCATCAAGAACTCCAAGATCTTCAAGTCAAAGCTCGTCAAAGTTCAGTGTTAGATCCGAGATTCAAGTCGCAAGACCCTCGGAAAACGTTATTCAAGTTCAAAATCAAATCCGGAGAAGATCAAGTCAACGACCCGACTCCGAAATTCAAAGTTCTTCATCAAATCGAGGGCGTTCTTCAACAAATCAAGATCGAAGGAAGATTGAAGGGCAAAATCCATCAAGAACTCCATGATCTTCAAGTCAAAGCTCGTCAAAATTCAGCGTTCAATCCGAGATTCAAGTCGCAAGACCCTCGGAAAACGTTATTCAAGTTCAAAATCAAATCCGGAGAAGATCAAGTCAACGACCCGACTCCGAAATTCAAAGTCAAACACATATTGTTCTTGAGAAAAGAATCAGAGGATTAAATTAGAGTTTGTAACCCGCAATATTTATTTTTAATTCAATAAAATTATCTTTGTGCAAGTATTTCTTGTTTGTCTAAATCGCAGATAAGAATTTGTTGCTACAAATTTACGCTGAACTTTGACGAGCTTTGACTTGATCCCTTTATAGGGTACGTAGGCAACTTAGATTCTCTCTAAGTTCAGTCATGATTTCAAAAGATGTATGTGCTTTGCTAGATCAAGTTGCAATTGAAGTTGAGCAATTATCGAGACCCATTCACTCCAAGATGCATTGTCCGTGAACAAGTCTCGAGGGGGCATTTGTAGACGGATAAAATTAATTAATTGGTTAATTAAATTAGCCAATTAAATTGTGTTTGAATTAAATTATAATTTATCTTTCAAAATAAGTTATCGAGATAATTATCAATTAATTATTGGCCAATAGAATTATTTATTCTCTTCCAAATTATAAGAGATAAATATTAATTTAAAGGAAGCCAATCAAATCGCGCCACGTCATGACTTTATGTAGGACTCTTATTCTACCACTATAAATAGGGACCCTCTCTACACAATTCAAAACACAACTCAATAAGAAGAAAACCGTAGGAGAAAATTCTCTCTACAATATTCAAGTCGTTCTTCATCAAATTCAAGGCGTTCTTCATCAAATCGAGGACGTTCTTCAACAAATCAAGATCGAAGGAAGATTGAAGGGCCAAATCCATCAAGTTCTTCATCAAATCGAGGGCTTTCTTCAACAAATCAAGATCGAAGGAAGATTGAAGGGCCAAATCCATCAAGAACTCCAAGATCTTCAAGTCGAAACCCGTCAAAGTTCAACAAATCAAGATCGAAGGAAGATTGAAGGGCCAAATCCATCAAGAACTCCAAGATCTTCAAGTCAAAACCCGTCAAAGTTTTGCGTTCGATCCGAGATTCAAGTCGCAAGACCCTCGGAAGACGTTATTCAAGTTCAAAATCAAATCCGGAGACGATCAAGTCAACGACCCGACTCCGAAATTCAAAGTCAAACACATATTGTTCTTGAGAGAAGAATCAGATGATTAAATTAGAGTTTGTAACCCGCAATATTTTATTTTAATTCAATAAAATTATTTTTGTGCAAGTTTTTCTTGTTTGTCTAAATCACAGATAAGAATTTGTTGCTACAAATTTGGCACACCCAGTTCAAAATTGTGTAGGGAGGGTCCCTATTTTATGCAAATAAACCTATGTGATGTAAATAATATTTGATTGCATTTTTTTTATATACAATCATGAGTCATAAATATAGTCAATGGAGAAGCATATGCGGTCATTCATGCTACGTGTGTTGCTCAAGAAAAAGGATGGAGTTTGATCCTGATTGAAGGAGATAATCTGACGGTTACCGAAGCACTTCGGCAAGGCGAGCAATCAACCTCATCATTTGGGGCACTGGATGAATGTATCATTTGGGGCACTGGATGAATGTTTTACTACTATGGGTTCTTTTATTTATTGTAAATTTTCTTTCATTAAGCGCTCGGGTAACAAGTTATGGCTCATGAATTAGTTAAGAATATTGAATTGTTAGGTTGTGAGGTGTCTTCTCTCACTCCTGTATTTTGCTTCTGAGTGAGTTAATAAAAGGTTATTTTCCATAATATATATATATATATATATATATATATATATATATATATATATATATATATATATATATATATATATATATATATATATATATATATATATAAAGATAAGACAATTCTCTATGGAACGGATTCAAATTTGATCCGAATACACCATTCTTCCACGGATTAATCGATTCGACTGTAAAATCCAAAATAATCAAAATTAAATTACACTTTTAGTTTGAAGTTAGAAAAAATAGATAAAAAAAAATACAAAAACAAACAATAGACAAAACTAATATTTGTTTACAGAATTAAATAACTAAACTACAATTTAAGAAAACTTGCTGTAATTTGGGGTAAAACCAAGCTGTGAAGTACTTATTCTCGACATTTCCTTGTCCGAAATTCGCGCAGCCCAAGACTCCAATTAGATGAATCAAATAATGATATTTTTATGCAGTAAAATAACTCACACTAATTTATTTGCCCAAACAGATTGTAGAAGGAGAAAATAATTTACAAAAACGGAATTTGGATTGATTCTCAAATCCATTCCCACCTCCGAACGAACAAATCAAGCAATGTGCCAATGTTCGACGCATGATTTAGTATGGGTTTATCGTTTTAAAGGATTACAAATTAGAGTTTATGGATTGACGGAGAAATGCGGTAGGAAATTTTGGATTACGTATGCTAGAGCTTACATGATTGAGAGATCAAAAGAAAATTTGGAAATCTATGTTTGCTAAGGTTTGCGGAATTGAGAGAGTGAAAGAAAAATTTGGAATTTCGGTTAGAAAATTAGGAAGAGTATGAGGTGGATTGTGGGTATGTTCCAATTAGACTTTGACTGCCAAATGGACATTACGTGCGTCGCACGTGACAACTTTGTCCAGGTTATCAAAAAGTACCAAAAAGTGGTGAGTTTGCAAACTAATTTCTTGGGAGCAAAAGTTTGAAGACGATCATCAATTTAGTAATAATATGTATAGGGACGAAAACTGTAGTTATTCCCAATTGAAAAAAATTGAAAAAACAAAATAAAAATAAAGTGAATAGAGTATGAGGTAAGAAGGGTGTTGGGATGGGTGACATGTGCAACGCACGTGACAATGTTTCTTCAATCCAACCCTCAATTCAAGCCAGGGACCGAAACTGCAAAAAAATAGTTTTTTTGAGGACTGGAATGATATCAATAATAATAATTATCTCTCTTTTGAATTTTCTAAAGGACAATGGACTCATATCTAAGATTGTGACTGGGTTGGTTTTTATCCACCGACCGATCTATTACTGACCATATTTTTTAGATGAATAATCAATTTTTAACTGACCCATTGGATTGGGTCGAAAAATATAACCACAGATCTATAATGAGTCGGTTGGTGGTTTCTAATATTATCAAAAGTTGGTTGACCGATAATTGTCAGTCATCCAACTATACTATTAAAATTTTATTAAAAAAAGAAAACAAATGTCGTGTTTTCTTAAGTGGTTATTGAAATTATCAAAATAATTAATATTTTAAACAATCAACAAAGGAAAAAAAATTGACATAAATCTTCCACAATTGCTTTATGCCCAAGCTTAAACAAAAAACCCCCCCAAAACTCCACTAAATCTCTTGTGTGCATGTTTGAAATTGCTTTGAATTTCCTAACTATATTTTTAATTGTTATTAATTATTTTGAACAGATAAATGATGATCGCACCGGACATTACGCAGAATGTGGATATTTTTACTTCAAAAATTGATTTTTTTTAAGTGAACTAGGTGGCTGGTATAAACCATCAACCGACCCATTCAGGAATCAAATAATCGGTTGTCAACCATCAACCGACCCACAAAGGTTGGGTCAGCAATAGTTTTCAAATTTGAACAAAAATAATTTGACGAATGGATCAATTTTTAAGTTGATAATCGACCGACCCAACCCAATCTCAGCCCTACATATCAAATTGTTTGTTGTGGAGTGTCCATCCTTTACGTGCACCACAAGACCAATTGAAAAAGTAATCAATCAAGCGATACGTTAATGAAAAAGCAGTGTTGTCAGGACTTAGTTGTCAGGACTTAATTTGAGTCATGATTAGATCCGTTCAACTAGCTTCAGTCCGGGTTTTTTGATTATATTTATTTTATTAGTTTTATTAATTTTATTAATTTTAACACTGTAAAAAATACTATTTTTCTGTGTTTTTATATATTAAACCTACTTTTTTTTTAATTTACTATACTCATTACTAATTCTACTTTTTATTAATTTAACTTTTTACTCACTTTTATTTTCTCTTTCCTAATCTATACTTTATTTCCCCTTCCCCCTAACTTCTCTCTCTCCATCTTCATCTTCGACTTCGCGCAGCAGTGTTGGTTGTAATATCTACACGCAAGTGAACGATCATACAAGTAATATAGTGGACAATTAAATTCGGATATCGAACCCACATGGAATATTTAATTACTTAATCCTAGACGCTAAATTCTAGCAATTATTATCAAGCTCACCCTACATAGTCGAATTTAGATAGAATTAACTAAATTAAACTAAACTAAAAAGCAAATTAAAAAGGCAAAAACAAGAAAGCAATTTAAACACGAAGATTAATCAAAGTAGACAAGTCTAGGATTTTATTCTTCCCCCTATGTGATTATTACTCCCCTAATTCCTTCAATTATGCAAGCAATTAACCCGGATTATTAGCCTGAGATGCTAAATTAATCATAACACGCTTCCGCGTGTATTACGATTCTAATACTCTAGATCCAATTACTGTATTCCTACAGCATTAAGCACAAATCTTAATAATGGCTACCTAAGAGATTAACTATATTCCTGTGTTAATACCACAAAGGCTCTTCTACTACAGTTCTAATTATTAACCCGATCTTCCGATTCATGCGATTAACAATAACATAAAACGCATAAAGTGGCCAGTTTCATGAACTTAATAAAACAAGTAGAAGAAAATAATCCAGAATTAAAACTTGAATAAAATCATAGAAAAGGGTTCATAAATCCCACATAGGGTTCCAAATAAAATCCTAGAAACCAAAGACTTAGTTACTCGTGATTCTTATGATAAAGAAAATAAAAGAAATAAATTAAATAAGAAAAATTATGCTTGAGTCTTCGTTGATTTTCGTTCCTCGCGTATTGTGGTGTATAATTTCGTGTTTATGGTGTAGGTACTTGTTGCTTTTATAGGTTTTTCTAGATAAGGAAGTAGTGGAAACCTAATAGGAATCAATTTCCGCCACTTTCCTCCATCAGGATTTGTTCTTCGATTTTTACCATGTTGAAGTCCGAATTTTGGAATGTTGCATAAATAAGAATTGTAGCCCTTGAAATTAGCTTTCTAATGCCACCAAAATCAGCTGATTTGGAGTTCGTATGAGAGAGATATGCTCGAAATGGTGGACACTGCCAAAGCTATGGCGAGATTCCTTCTTCCAATTTGATTTATTTCCTTATTTGCAATTTTTTTCCTTTCTTTTTGATCTTTTTTCCTTCATGGACACCTAATTCTCGTTTTCACCCATAAAATACAAAATCAATAAATTAAAGCAAGAATATAATTAAATCTAAACAAAAGATCTACGTAAAGTAAACGTATTGAGAGTAAAATTTACACTCAACAAGCAGCTGCCTGCCTCTCTCTCTTTATCTCTCTCTCTTTGAATCTGCATATCATTCTCTCTCTTTCTATTTTTTTTTCCCTCTCCACTTCCGGCCCCCCACCACCTAATCCGACCAACCGCCAGATCTCCCAGTTCCGCCCACCAAACGGCGTTCACCGCCAAGATCTCTCCACCACGCGCCGTTTTGAACAAAAACCGGGGTCTTCAACCGGTTTCCGAGTTCCGGATTCTTAGCCGTTTGAACCGGGTTTTCACCTATTGACCCTAACTTTTGCTTTTCCTGGTTTTTGTCATCCAACCGGCTCGGTGTATTACCTGGTCACGGTCGAACCACTCAGATCGTTCGGTCCGATTCTGACAACCATGTAAAAAAACATATTGCCTCAAACTTAGGGTCATTTTTCATTTTGCCCCTCTAACAAAAAAAGAAAAAGTTGCACGAGTATACTCAAGTAACTCAACTTCATATAATTAGTAGCAACGGTTGGAAATTTTCTATTTTTTATTTTTTATGTAAAAAAATGATTTTATTAGGTGTACTTGGCCAAATCTAGAAGAAGGGTAAAACCTTCCTTACATGAGTCACCATAATCTTTATCAATGAAATGTGCTAAATGGTTTCCTGAGCATTTAATGAATGCAAATGAACAACTTGCAAATTTATTCGCCAAATATTGCCGGTGCATTTCACTTGGTTTCAACTGGGGTAAAATTGTCATTTCCCACACTGAAACATAAACAAATAATTAGACACAATACTAAACATTAGGGAAACAGGGGCGGTGCTATGTTGACTTCTGGGTCCGCTGAAGCCTACCCCGGTTTACGCAATATTTTAATGCTAATCATATTTACTAAGTCCTTTCATATTAAACTATTTTAATCCTAATCAAATTTAATTAACCCACTCAACAGATTTGTAATGTAGTTTAAATAGCTCAAATAATTATATTTTGGATAATATACAATTTAATTTATATAATTTAATTAAAATATACAAATTTCTATTTCTTTTGCTCTATATTTTCGAAAAAGAACTCTTAAAATAATTCGGGGGCTCTATCCCCGAACCCCCATAAAATTTTAGTCCATCCTTGCCGAAAATTCTAGCTTTGCCACTACTAAATATCCAAATCTCGTTTAATTGGAAAAATTAATCATGATTAACTAAACAATTAGATTTTGTTTCATATTTGATATTCCTAATATCACCAACACATAAATGTTATGTTAAAATATAGAAGGCATACATTATCTCATCTTCGAGACATGCTTTCTATTGAATTTTCCAAGATTCAATAATGTAAGAGGATTTCATTGGATTACTTAATTGGGATAATTAGCAAGACCCCTCTCATCTAGGTAAATGACTCAGGAAAACTCCCCCTTCTAAAAATAATTAGAGAAAACCCTCTTACCTAATATCATTACCAAATATTATTTAATAATTCTCTCTTTTTTTTTTCTCGTCTTCTCTCTTCTACCGTTCTCTCTTCTTCTTTTCTCGTCTTCCCTCTTCTCGTCTTCTCTCTTCTCTCTTCTCTTGGCAATTACCTACGCCATGGATTATCGGTCAGAGGAAGATGTCTTTGTATTCGCCACCCAACAGCCATGGCGGCGGTGTTCCGAGCAGCACTCAAAACCGCCGTCTCCGCTCGGGAACTCGCCGCCCAGCTTCCCGCCGCCGCCAATCCCGACGCACACGTCATTGTTAGGGATTGATTTCGAAGAAGAGTTGGATACTGATGGGAGTAAATCAAGGCCCATAAGCAATTAGGGTTTGTTGGTGTAAAAACAGTTAGAATATGGAAGTGGGGTGGTGATGATGTGGTGTGGCGACGATGTGGTGACGATGAAAAACAGATCTAGGGTTTTTTGGTGGATTGTGGCGGAAGACGGCGCAGAAAAAAAAATTCGCGCAGGCAGGGCCCTTAATCGACTACATGGTTTAATCGACTATGTTCAATAGTCGATTAAGGCTTAATCGACTATGTTCAGTAGTCGATTAAGGTTAACCGACTCTAGTTGTTAATTTTTTTTTTTTTTTTGGATTTTTTGTTTATTGATTCCAATGTATAAATCAATTACAATGTTTGTATATATTTTTTTAAATGTAGTTGATTTTGCATTTTTTTTGTAATTGTGATTTGTTATTTTTAATAGTTAAATTTTTATTGATTCCAATTGTATAAATCAATTATAATGTTCTTATATTTTTGTTTTTTTGTAAAATATAGTTAATTTTGTATTTTTTTGCAGTTTTGATTTGTTATTTTTCAGTAGCAGACTTTTGATCAACTATGCTTTATTATAGTCAATTAAAAAACCTGACATAAAAAAAAATTAAAGAACAAAAAAAAAACTAAAAAATAAAGAATTTCTTTAATCGACTATGAAGCACAGTCGATTTAAGACGAATCGACTATGCTTCATAGTCGATTAAAAACAAAAAAAAAAAAAAAAAAAAAAAAAAAAAAAGCGCGGAACGCGTGACCCAGTGATAAGGTGGCGGGCGGGTAAAGCTGGAAACATAATGACTGAAATTGGAACATGGGTTTTTCTTAAATGGTCTAAAATATTTTGGGTCTATCGCCTTTAAAGAAAGTAATGGAGGTTATGTCAAAGAGCCCCTACTTAATTTTATCTTAACTACTAAAGGAGGCTGGTTTGATTTATGTTAAAAGGACAGTACATTGAAATCAAATTGTTTGTTGTGGAGCGTCCACTCTTTACGTGCAACACAAGACCAATTGAAAAAGTAATCAATCACGCGACAAATTAATTAAATTCAATTGTTCCTTTATTTTTTTTTCTAAATCTTGAGTTGTTCTTCCGTCATTATCGCCACCCAAATAATGACAACCAATAATTAAATAAATTAATTAAGTTAATCCATGTGTTGAATAATTAAATAAATTCATTTTGCCCCACTCTAATTCTCTACTTACCCACCCACACCAACGACCCGGACCCGGATCCCGACCCGACCCGACTCACCGCTCTATATAAATAACTCACCCTTCTTCATTTGCGCTACTCATCTCTATCTGCGCAAAATACCCGTGCATACACACAGTTGTACGTATTTACTTATTCCACGTCATCAATGGCGAAATCCAACGGCCTGATCGTGAGTTTCGGCGAGATGCTGATCGATTTCGTGCCGACGGTCTCCGGCGTGTCGCTGGCGGAGGCGCCGGGGTTTCTGAAGGCACCCGGCGGCGCTCCGGCGAACGTGGCCATCGCCGTCGCCAGGCTCGGCGGGAAGGCCGCTTTTCTCGGGAAGCTCGGTGACGACGAGTTCGGGCACATGCTCGCCGGAATCCTGAAGGAGAACGGCGTCTCCGCCGACGGCGTGAGATTCGACAAGGGCGCACGCACCGCCCTGGCGTTCGTGACCCTACGCGCCGACGGAGAGCGTGAGTTTATGTTCTACAGGAACCCCAGCGCTGACATGCTGCTCACTCCCGATGAGTTGAATCTCGATCTCATTAAATCTGTAAGTTGTATCTATATATGTATATATAATATATATATATATACACATACACACGCGCGCGCGCACAAATTTTTGGTTGTTCTGCTGATGAGTGAATCTCACGCGCATTTGCATTTTTCTCGGGTGTCTTATTTTGACTGGATTTAGTATTTTTGATTTTTGATTAAATTAAGTTAATTTAGCGTGAGATTCGTTAATTTAGTGAAATTTTATGATTTATCCACATCGCATCCAGCAAGGACTGGGGCCCACCAAAATCAATATTTTATTCTTTTTTATTGTAAATGAAAAATTTTCTATTTGGCCACTAAACTGTGTGCTCTTTTCTGCTTTTAATAATTCGTTGACTGTAGTTAAATTTATCCAGATTTCGAAATTATATTACATTATTCTGCATGATCTGATTTCTTGTTTATTGTTTAATTTCTACCTTTTTTTTTGTTTTTTAGTAAATCTTTTTAAAATCCATACATTTTCTTAATACTAGGATATTAAATTTCAAGGAGAGTCTCATGAAAACATAAACATCTATAAACAACTAACACCAAATTAAGTTCATCCCTGAATTATGGTCAAATTAGGAGAACCCTTTCTGTTTGGGTAATTATAGTCACTCCTCAACTCCTCAACTATGTATTATTTTACGAAAAAATCCCTTCAGAGGTAAAAATAGATGTATTAATTTGGTAAAATCGAACCGAAATTTGGGTACACCAACATATTATAGTTTACCGAACTATATATACGATTTGGTTCGATAAATAATCAAATTACATAAATTTTATGTAAAAATATTCAAAAGAAATGGTGAGGAATTTTTTTCGTAATTAACCATATTTTAAAGGATAGTCATAATTTCCCCCAAAAACTAATACGTCTAAAACCACCCAAATTTATTAATTTAACGAATTATTAATTTATCGAAATATATTTAAACGAGTGTAGAACACTACATGTTAAGATTATCTCTCTAACATAAATTTCTGTGCCACTCATAAATATGGTGTCGGTATTCGTGGGAGATGGGCTCCATTTATTTAATTTTTGACTAAATTGGAATCTATCTGTATGTGGCGTAAGAATCGAATCTACCTCAAAAATTTATTTTTTGTTTTTGTTTTTAGCACCGAAAGAAAATGGCGCTACAATTTTATCCTTGCAAAATGTTGGGGGGATTTAATTTGATATTCTTCCCATTATTATATCCTCTACCACACTAGATTATTTAAGATCTTTTAATTGAGGTCCTGATTAATTAATCAAGTGAAATTACTCTCTCAGTTTCTTTTTAAGTGTCGTCATAATTTATTTTTTATTTTTCATATTAAGTGCACTTTAGGAGGTAGGACAATTTTTTTTTGAACTTTATTTTGAAACGGATGGAGTATTTCTTTATTATGGTTATCTGTTCAAATTTCATTTAATGTGTATTTGATGGGATGATTTAATTAATGAAGGGATTTTGAGTCTGATAAAACAAATTTATCGAGCTTATTTCGATTGAGTAATTAAGACGAGGAATTTCGAAGAAATAGCTCTCGTTTTTAGTTGTTTTTTTACCGATTGTGGTGGTTTTTAAATTTCTCCCTGTTTAGAGTCGTCTCGAATTCTCCATTTTTGGACTCTTGTGACATCTATTCATTTCGACTTCGTCAATCCGATCAAAATCTTAGGCTTTTCAAATCCACGACAGCAATTTTATTTAATTTTGTTAGGAAGGGACGGTTTCATTTTACGATAAATTTTGAATCCATAGCTCCCATTTTACAATATGTTTTTTAAGGTACAATATCCGAGTGCAGTATGTTTTCAAACAAATGTTTGCGTTCATTCTTCTTTATGATTTTTTGGGAACAAATAAAGTTATAATACTAGTCTAATTTTGATTACATCTTCATTATTTTTTATGTAATAATATTGATTGAGTTGTATGTATATACATATAGGCGAAAGTGTTCCATTACGGATCGATAAGCTTGATAGTGGAGCCATGCAGATCGGCGCATATAAAAGCAATGGAGGTGGCAAAGAGTGCGGGTGCATTGCTCTCGTACGACCCGAACCTAAGGCTGCCCCTTTGGCCTTCGGCGGAATATGCTAAAGAGCAAATAATGAGCATTTGGAATAAAGCGGATGTGATTAAAGTTAGCGATGTCGAACTCGAATTCCTCACCGGAAGCAATAAGATCGACGATGAATCTGCAATGTCTTTGTGGCATGATAACTTGAAGCTGCTTTTGGTCACACTTGGAGAAAAGGGTTGCAGATATTACACTAAGGTATGTTATGCATGTTTTTTTTTTTCTCTTTTTTTTAATTCTTGATAATAATAAGGGTAAATTACAACCAACTCGCTGAGGTATGGTCAAATTATGAAAAAATTCCTCATGTTTGGATAATTATATCTCTCCCTCAACTATCTTCTTACACGTCCATCCTCGTGTCAAATTCAACATAATCTTCTTGATTCATTGGAATGTTCTCTAGTTTGTACGTGTTTTGTTCAAAAATGCAGTTTCTGATGCACAACAATATGACATAAACACATCTTAATCATCTTGCTTCAAAATGTGGAGCTCAAATGGGATAAAACAGGTACAAAATTGAGAATATTTTATATAATATACAAAATTTCACTAAATTTGACATTGCAAAAGTGGATGTATAAGAAGATTTATAGTTAATGAGTAGTTACAATTATTTAAACATGAGGGAGTTTTTCGTAATTTAACCATACGTCGTGTCCGTTGTAATATACCCTAAATAAAATACCATGGGTAGGTGTGGTTTCTTGAAACAACCCTTTGATTATATTCTACTCATCCTAGGTCTACTATGGTGAATAATTAAAGTATTGGGAGACAAAATCATTAAAAATATATATTTAAATTATATTTGAATTCGGCGGAATTCAAAAGTTCAATTACAATTTTACCCCTAGTATTTGTTATCGCATCCACTTCTTGGAAGGTGTGATTCATGTGACTTTATGCCTAATATCTTAAAACTTTAAAGGAATTTTGTTAGAGGAATTTTCAAAGAGAGAAAATTAGAAATAAATGATGTGACATGACATGATTGATTGATTGGAATAAATAAATATATATGCTTTGTTGGTGTGACATATTTATGAATTCTTTTTTTCTTTAAAATAAATAAAAAATAAAAGAATAATTAATATATTGTGTGGAATGAAATGAAGCAATTCCGTGGATCGGTGGATGCATATCATGTGAAAGCAGTAGATACAACTGGAGCTGGTGATTCTTTTGTGGGTGCCCTTCTTGGAAAGATTGTTGATGATCATGCCATTATCCAGGTTTAATATTTTATTTTATTTTAAAAAAATTAATAATATTTATATATAAAAGTAAAAAACGCTGTAGCATCCCTAAAAAATTTCTAATAACATATTTGTTATATTTTAAAATTTAATTATTATTATTATTATATTTTTTTCATCTTCTATTTTTCAATTTTTTTCTGCGATAACTTTTATAGCAAATCAGCTCGCAAAATCCTACCTGACTAAGATAATTTTTCCTTGTTTTGTAAGTTTGAATTTTTTTTCTAAATTTCTCTCTTACATACACCGATGATTTGATTCATTTATGCATTTTGTTTAGGCACCCTAAAACACTCTTAACGGCATATTTGTAATTTTTTATAATTTAATTATTATTATTATTATTATTATTATTATTATTATTATTATTATTATTTTATCATCTCCTATTTTTTATTTATTTTTCTCTAATAACTTTCATAGCAAATCAGCTAGCAAAATCCTACTTGACTAAGAAATTCTTTTTTGTATGTTTTGAAATTTGTTTTTTAAATTTCTCTCTTACACACACCGATGATTTGATTGATTTATGCCTTTGTTTAGTATATGTTTTTTATTGAGATTTGTATGATTTATTTGTAGAAATATTGATGTTAGTTTTAGTAATTAAAATTTCACAATTAATTATTTTAATAATGCGTAATTTTATCTAATACAATTTAACTATTATACATTTAATTTTTTTTTTTCATTTTTGCAATGCTACCCCGTGCATTGCACCGGGAGAATTGCTAATAATATAAAAAAAAAAAAAAAATCGACAACCCATTTTTAATTTTTCTTTATAACTAATTAATTGATTAATTTAAATGTGCAGGACGAGGCAAAATTGAAGGAAGTGTTGAAATATTCATGTGCATGTGGAGCAATAACAACAACTAAGAAGGGTGCAATTCCAGCTCTTCCAACCCATTCTGAGGTTCTTTCTGTTCTTAATGGACCCAAATAGAGGGAATAAAAACTCTTGTTTGAATTTTCTCCTCTTTTTTTTTTTCGTATCTCGAGTTTTTTAGTCGAGTTTTTTATAAAACAAAAACAAGTTTTCGCTTTGCAAGTTGTTCTAGAATTTAGGGTTTTTACTATCTTGATTTTACAAGTACTTGTAACGCTGAAACAATTTTCACTTTAATTGTGATTACGGAATAAAAATTTAGCGCGTTGTATTCCATTTTTTTCTTCAGATGATTATATTGTTCTTGTAGGCGTTTGGTTGAGAATGTTTATATGATTGATACAGTTCGAACTAGCAAAATTTTATTAATTTAGCGAAATATTAAATTATCGAACTAATAATCTAATACAATTTCACCGAGTCGAAACATACAAAAATTATTATTTAATCGAGGTTGTGCTATAGTCTTTTTTGTAACCACGCATATGATATTAGGTTTTAATTCATAATATCTTTTTTTTTATATCCACTAGTAACCATTCCCGTGCGTTGCACGGGATAGCATTCCAAAACAAAAGAAAATTATAATTGAAATGCATTGCTCTATAAATGCATGAATTTGTTTAAGAAAAACATAAATTAATTAATACATGTAAAAACCAACTTTAAATTTCTTACCTTGATGATTTTATTTGTTTAGAAAATATATGATAAAATTGAAGCATCCATAATACAATTTATACTAAAGTATAGATGTTATAATTAGATGTACGACGGATTTATTTGTCTAAGCTCTCAGTCGTAATTTTATGGAAATGCATTTTTTAAATTCTGGAAAAATAAAGAAATTACAAAATTTCGGTTTAAAAAATTACATGTTTGCATTATTATTGTAATGTACTTTCTTTCAATCTATAGACATTTTCGTTTTCGCACAGATAAATACTTGAACTATATTTATCTAGAAATTCATATTTGGAATTCTGCAAAAATATTAAATTATTGAGTTTACAAATATGTTTCTACTTTCCACCTTATTTTCAAGTGTATTTTCTTTTATTTTGTAGTGATATTGAAATATTTTACACACAAAATGTTCTAGACGTCTTCTTAATAATATTATTTCGTGTCAAACGATGTAAAAAATTATTGCTCAAAAGAAAATAAAAGACGAACTTGTGTACGTTCATGTAACCATGTTGAGAATAGTGTACTCATTCGAACCAAAATATCTTTTTTTTTATATCCATAATTTGTAACCATGTTGAGTCATTTCACGAAACATACAAAAATTATTATTTAATCGAGGTTGTGCTATAGTCTTTTTTGTAACCACGCATATGATATTAGGTTTTAATTCATAATATCTTTTTTTTTATATCCATAATTTCTTTTTCTTTTTTTCAATTTGGACCATTTCTCGATTTATGGATTGAGATCCCATGCTAATCATACAATCAACTATTAATTTGTTTCCTCGTATAATAGATTAGATACTTGGGATAATATAATCATAAAAATCACACAAAAAACATTTCATACTAATATGACATGAACTATATATATAATTCTATTCAATTTGATTGGTCTTGTCAACTTTTCACAAACAATGACAATATAATCTTAAATCCTAAAAAGATGAAACAATTTCATACGCAATTCTACTCTACTAAATCTAATCAATCACATCAATACTCAAAAACAAGAACCAATTATTCTTTTGAAATTGTGGATTACCTATATATCGGATTAATTTAGATTAAAGGGTAAATTACAAACACCCCTGATGTATGGTCAAATTACAAAAACCCCCCATTTTTTGGATAATTACATCTACCCCTCAACTATGATTTTTTCTTACACCTCCACCCTTATGGTGCCAAATTCAACATAATCATCTAGATTCCGTGAAATGTGCTCTAGTTTGTATTCGTTTTGTGTAAAAATACAGTTTCCGATGCACCACAAACTAATATATACAAGTTAAAAATCAGATATTATGATCATCTTGCTTCATAATGTAGAGTTTGAATGGGATAAAACGGGTACAAAAGTGATAATATTCCATATAATCTCGAAGATTCCACTAAATTTGAGGAGTTGAGGGGTGGTTGCAATTATCCAAACAAGAGGGGTATTTGTGTAATTTGACCATACCTCAGGGGGGTGTTTGTAATTTACCCTAGATTAAATGATATTGTATCATCCTCTAAGCTAACTAACTAATTATTTAGTTATATTAGGTTCGTTGGATTAAATTTTGTATCAAATCTGTTAAATTCTAGTATTATATGTGATTTTTCTATATAACTACTTAACAAAATTAAGATACGACTTTAGGGATATATTAATATGAAGAAGAGGAGGTGTAACACTAATTTAATGAAATAACAACATTTAATTCCGGGTATTAATTTTTGTATCGAGTTTGAGAGTACGAATCTTGTGAGACAAACCTCTTAATAGAACCTAATAGGACTAAACGGATGGCCGTTTTAGTAGAAACTTTTTTTTTTTATAAATAAAATCGATTTCATTCGGCAATGAATGCCAACTGTGGCGGAAGGGAATCCTCTCATTACAAAATAGATCAACCAAAGAATCTAACTTATGAGCTAAAAAGTTTCCCGAACACTTAATAAAACGAAACTTCCATGACACAAAAGTTTTGGAAAAAAAAACTCGATAGAACCTAACTAGGTGTATTAATCTTGTCCGACGGACGTCTTAATAGAAACTACAGTTAAACCTCTATAAATTAATACAGTGGGGACTAGCAAAATTCTAGTAATTTAATACATTTTAACCAATTCGGGACCGGAAGAAAATATTATTTAAGTGAGGTCATTAATTTATCGAGGTTCTACTGTACTATTTAGCCAATAGAAAGTAATAATAGTAACCAATCGAGACCTAATTGGAAAGTATGATTTAGGCCGAAAATAAAAATAATTTCGGACTACATGTAACAAACCAACCCTTTTTAGTATAGAATCCAAATTTCAGGGGTTGAAACAAACAAAAAACTATTGCACTTCTCTACTCCTCAAATTGGACAAAAAAAAAAAATCCCAATCAAGTTGACGATACTTTAGATATCGGTTCCTTCGAACGAAATACAAAACTCTAAGAAACAAACACAACAACGATGGAGAAAAAACATAAGAGAACAAAAAAGGGGCGGCGCATCTCTATCGTCAAAACCGAAAAAAAGTCGTTAAATTATCACAATGCAATTGCTTGCATCTCTATCATCAAAACCGAAAAAAAGTCGTTAAATTATCACAAAGCAATTGCTTGCGGGTAACAAGCATTAACTTCCATATGCAAAGATCCCCAAATGTGCTTGCACTTATCCCACTTTACCTGCATCTCAGCGAAAAACGACTTCGCCCATGCTTCGCTGCTTCCCTCCATGCTCAAATCATAAGGCACCGTAAAACTGTTCGCAAGAAGATAAAATATATTCACAAAAAACAATTAAATACATAATAAAATTTTCAAATTTCGCTCAGATTTAAGATTTAAGATCAAATGAACCAGGTATTATTAGAAGAAACGTATATTCCACTTTCCCCCTGTACTTTGACTCGACGTCACTTTACCCCATTCTAGTCTGGATTGCATCGATTTGGCCCTTGTACTTGAAAAATTGTCTCAATGTGGCCCTCGCCGTTAGTTTTCCGTTAGTTTTCAGACCTTAACACTGTTTGATCTAAGTCTGAAAATTACAAAAAAACCAACCCTCCCAGTTTAAATAATTATTAAAAAAATAAATTGTGGTTAGCGTCGTGGAGACATGGACTATGTTTTCTTGTATCTTGAATTTTTTATTATTTTATTTTTTGTTTTTTAATTTTTTTATTGTTTTTTTAATAATTATTTAAACTAAGAGAGGTGGTGTTTTTGTAATTTCAGAGCTTTAGATCAAACGGTGTTAAGGTCAAATGTCTGACAACTAGCAGCGAGGACAATTTTTCAAGTACATGGGGCAAATCGATGCAATCAAGAGTAGAAGGGGGTAAAGTGATACTGAGCCAAAGTACGAGGGGAAAGTGGAATTTACCCTTAAAAGAGAATATAATGATGTGTATAATTCTAGTTGGTGTTGCAGTTGATATTTCATAACTAACATTCGACAAAATAATTGAGTTCAGATTTCACGAAACAAATAAAAATACAGAAAAAATGCGAGCGCATGCAAAACGGAAAAAGCCTACCTCATTAGTTCTTCCTTTTGATGTCCTTTGCTGGATTTATCAACCCTATGAAACGATTTCCAAAAGAGACGAGTCATCAGTTTTCCGGGAAGATACAAAAACAAGGGCCATCATATTACGGAAAAACCTACTTCGTTCGTCTAATTAGTGAAACACACCTGTCGACAAAAAATTGATAAATGTGAAGAGACTTGGTTGAGAGATTACACACAGCACGCTCGATGTAGTCCTTCCCGAACAAATAAATCACCGGGTAACCAAGAAGCCACCTGTAATAACAAACAAATTAATTCGAAAGCTAAAATTTTGAGTTAGTTTGTAGATTCTTAATATCGAATGACGTCTTTTTTCATGGATAAAATGACAACGTGTAAATTCAGCCCCGAAAACGTTATGCTTTGCATCAAAAACTAAAATTTCAAATTAGAAATAACAAATAAACTGCACTGCTCTAATCAATTTAAAAATATAGATAATAATAGATTGAGAGAAATATATACATATATATGTTATTTTTTCGAATACAAATACAGTTAAACCTCTATAAATTAATATAGTCGGGACTAGCAAAATTCTATTAATTTATCGAAATATTAAATTATCCAACTAAAAATTAGGTTTTTTACCGATTCGGGACCAGAAAAAACTATTATTTAAGCGAGGTAATTAATTTATCGAGTATTAATTTATCGAGGTTCTACTGTAACTGGCTTAATTCAAACTCTACTTATTTATAACATCAGATATAATTTAAATTCCTTTGATTAAATTAAAAAAATACAGTAGAACCTCGATAAAATTAATACTCCACAAATTGATAACCTCTCTTAAATAATAATTTATTCCCGCCCGACTCGATAAAAACGTACTAAATTATTAGTTCCATAATTTAATATTTCGCTAAATTAATAGAATTTTGTTCGTCCCGATTGTATTAATTTACAGAGGTTTAACTGTATAGTTTTTTTTGCTTTTTCTTTTTTTTTTCAATAGGGGGTTTGAAGTTGCACTGTTTGTAAATCAACGATGCCGATAGTAAAAAAATAGAGCTCATGAAATCATTGGTGAGAACTGAGAAGTGATAATTAAAGCTCGACGATCCACTAATGCATCTCACAAAATATTGCAAATTAATTTAGACGAAAGTAAGAGTTTTACCCGTTAAGTGATGGGATTGTGACCTCACATTCCTTAAGGCAGCAACTTAGATCCACTAACGATTCAGCATCTCCGGCAGAGTGGGGCCCACTATCGTGTCGTAGCAAGTGATCGCTGATAATTCCGTCTGCATGAAAAACAGAGGAAAACAAGTTCTGAGCTGAGAGAAGCTGCGTCGTTGCATGGCTTTTCTCCGCTCGCGTCATCAGCTGAAATATCATAATATATATAATTCGGTTATTATTACATGGAATTAAAAAAAAACAATATTGGGAAAATATTATAGTTTCGTGAAAACCTTTGGCGGGTCGTTTTCAAGGTCAACAAAGAGCATCGTCGTCTCCATAGTCAAACTTGATTTGACAAAGTCCGCAAGTGTTCGGGCATTAATTAAATAGATCATTTCATCTATGACCATCACATGTAAAAGCTCGAAAATCGAGGACACCTAAGAGATGATTAATTAGCAATAATTACTTAATAATCTCTGAAATTCATATATTCAACAAAAACGACAAATAAGCAATTTAAATAATATGTTTTCGTTTTCTCGTTTCATATTGGAATAAAAGTGTCTTGCTTCTAATGTAATTTAGCCGGTATAATTGCATGCCATGTGGATTATTAAATAAATAAAATTCGAAAAATAGACAGACTTTTCTATTCATGCAATAAGAATAGATCCAAATATTTGAATTTCCCAGTAGAATTTAATGAATGCTTCGGTACAATCAAAATATTTCGAGTACATACAATCGTATGAAAAAGGAAAAAAAAATATTTACGAAACGGGATTTAAGCATTTGAAAGTTGTTCAAGTACAGATACAAGTAGGATAAAGTACGGACTTGCAAAATTAGAGTTAGAACCAGCAACCTAATTAATCGAGACAATGTATAAAACACCATTACGTAAATAATTAGACTAGGTCTATATTAAGTGCTAAAGGATCGAAATAATTCTCCCTTTTACGAGTCACACTGATTGGATAGACGAGTTTTTATAAGTTTTACTTGTATCCACGTATCTGCATAGATATAATTTACCAATATCGATCGGACTAGTCCAACAAAGGTATTACTAGCTAAAATTTATAAAACATAAAATCAGAAAGCAGCTTTACAAACCACCATTACGCACGTGTCATTTAGCGTTTATTTAGGCAATACGCTCGATTCTTGATTATCTCGGTTATTTGTTTATTCTTCCGTGGATGCTTGAATTTTACAAGGACCGGGTTTTCAAGAAACTATTAAGTTAAAGAAAGAACCACAAAACACCGAAATATACGGCAAGAAATTCTAATCAAGAAAGTAGAGAATCGAAAGAAAAAAAATGGATCAAAGAGAACCTTTTTGCAATGAGTGAGAAATGCACAAAGACGGTGCCCTAATTCGGGCATTTTCCCGCCATAATCAACCATGATACAAGGTCTCATACTTGAGCACAATGCCAATATATCTGCATCAATAATTGAACACCACAACTGCACAAATTCAATTACCAACAAATGTAGAAGAATTTTTTTTTTTTTAATTAAAAAAAACTATTGTTAAAACTAGTGAAAATATCCATCAAACCAAAGAAGAGTGCACTCAAATGGCCACATAATAACAAAACCCAGTCATTTAATTCCCAAAGTGTAAATTACGAAAAAACCCCATGAACTTAGGCTAAATAACGATAAACACCCCTAGTTATCCGTAATAACCAAAATCCCCATCTCATTAACTGTTAGTCAAGTTTTTTAACAGAAAATGTGTACTGTCGATAATTATACCTTCTGTTAAATAGGTGAGAAATAAAAAAAAATCTAATTGTGTAAAGTCTATTCCATGGAATCAAAAAAATCCGTGAAAAGTCGCATTATAAGGGGATTGATGTAAGACGGAAACAAACCTCAAACCTCAGGGGATTTTTGGTAATTACTAATAGGTGGGTTGTTTTCGATATTTAGCCTAAGTTCAGGGGAGTTTTCGTAATTTATCCAATTCCCAAATGTAACAAAGAAATAAACAAAAAAAAAAATAGGGAGAGAGGGAGAGAGAAGGGTGCGCTCAAATGGCCACAGAATAACAAAACCCAGTCATTTAATTCCCAATGGGTAAATTACGGAAAAACCCCTGAACTTAGGCTAAATAACGAAAAACACCCCACCTATCCGTAATAACCAAAATCCCCCGCGGATCAAAACTGTTATCGAGTTTTTTTAAAGAAAATGTGTACAACCTATCGTACCATCTGTTGAATAGGTGAAAAATAAAAGAAAATATCATAAATTGTGTAAAGTCATATTCCCTAGAATCAAAACAATCCATGAAAAGTCACGCAACAAAGGGATGGCGTAAGTCGGAAACAAACCTCAGGCGGTTTTTGGTAATTACGATGGGGTGTTTTTCACTATTTAGCCTAAGTTCAGGGGGTTTTCGTAATTTACCCAATTCCCAAATGTAACAGCGAAATGAACAAGAGAGAGAGAGAGAGAGAGAGAGAGAGAGAGAGAGAGAGAGAGAGAGGAATGAATAACCAGTTTGAAGACGAGATTTGGAAGAAGGTTTGAGCCTCCATTTGATGTGAGAAAGAGATGCCTCAAAAACCATTAGCGTTTCTTCCAATTCCAATTTCGCTGCCTCCATTTTCAAACCTTTTTAACAAATCCCACAAAAGTGTGTGTGAAGATTTTCTATATGGTGAAGAACTGGCGAGAACCCATTACTCAAAAGTAGTGATAAATTCAAGAAAAAAGGTTTCTTGAACTGGAAATTGTGTGTGTGTTGATTGAAAATTTCGTAATGGCGTTCTATTTGGTGGGGGGGGGGGGGGGGGGGGGGGGGGGTTTGAATGGAATTCAATTCAATTTTAGGCCCCCTTCGTCTAACTTGTCTCTACCTTCAAGCCAATTATAATAACCCCTTGAGGTAAAGCATAATTGCAAAAATTCCCCTCAATTTTTGCGTAATTATGAAAACCCCCCTCTGACTAGTGTCGGACCGTTTAAATTCACGAAAAATGTGTTTTGTCCGTTTTGTCCTTCTGTTGTTTGAAAAACAATAAATGGTAAATTATGAGAAATACTCTGAGGTAAGGTTTAATTACGAAAATATCCCTCAGGTATGTTGCCGTCTACACATGCCCTATGGTATTTGATGATGCTAATTACTTAGATCACCTGGGGTAGTGTGGTAAACGAGCTAGGAGAGCAAAGCGGATCAGTAGCTTGCCAATTTAATGATCCTGAGGTCCCTGCGAAATGAACACACGTGAATTAAGCCGTGGGTTGATCCGGCGGAAACCCCTTTGACGCTCAAGTCAGATGTACGGATCGTGGAGATAGTAGAGAGAATATGCACTCTAAAATACTTGTGAATAATAGAACGTACCTTAACAAATGAATAAAAACCTCTATTTGTATGTCGTTGATTGGGTTGGGTTTACTTTGTTGGCCCAAGCCTTATTTTGAAGGTGTTTGGGCTTTCGTGTAACGGGCCCAATTGTGCTTTCGTGCACTGGGCCCAATTATTATATAACTTGGGGCCCATTGAGTCGGTCCAATTAGGTATATCAGTATTAGTTTTAACGAATACAAAATAATAGATTGACAATTACTCTAATATCCCTCAAAAGAAAGAAGTAAAAGTGATGATTTATCTGATCGCAACGGGTTGCAACCTTTTTTATGATTTTTTTAAGGTCGCGGCTAGTCGCAATACTAGTTTCAATAAGTGTAAAACCAAATTTAAAGAAAACAAAAAAAAATTCTATTTTATTAAGATAAAATGACAAATGTGCCATATAGTAAAATTGCCTTTTGTTTATTCATGCAAGACCAAATAATAGATCAAGTATTTTGCTAAAAAAAAAAAGTAAAAAAATAAACTCCCCCTAAACCCTTCGCCTTCCCCGTCGCCCAAACCAATCTGCTGCCGCAAACTTGCCGCCCAAGCCAGTACCACCGCTGCCATGAGCATCCACCAGTTGTCTGCTAATCATTGAAGTGTTGTGAAAATGATATTAAGAGAGTGTTTGGCTAAACTTATTTTAAACAACTGATAAGTTCTTACTTCTGATAAGATGTTTTAAGAGTTGATAAGATGTTACATCTTATTTTTAGAATTAATTTTTAGAATGTTTGGATAATGAGCTTATTTCCTATTTTTACTCAATATAAGATTTTAAATAAAAAGGTGGGGTAAATGTATTTTTTTTTAAAAGACCTTATTTTGCTCTCCAACAATTTATTTAAAAAAAATTAAGATTTTTTTTTTAAATTTACCAAACACTTTGGAAGAGCTTATAAGTTTCTTTTAACATTTTGTAGACTTAGCCAAACACCCTCTAAGAAGCATCCATTAGCACATATTTGTTTGAAATTATGTTTTTTTTTTTTTTTGATAAATTGTTTGAAATTATGTTGAAGAATTGTTGTTTGGAGGGTGAATTCGTATCAAAACCGTGCATTCGACCTGCAAATGTCGTTTTTTAAGGGGAGGACTCGACATTTGCGGGTCGATTTTTGTTGTAGTAATCCGACACATGTCGATTTGGGCGACTTATTTTCGACATCTAAAAATGAGAGGAAAAAAATAAAATTAAAATTGTTTATAATCGACATCAAGATGTCGAAATTATATGTTGTAAATCGACGCCTTAGTGTCAATTTTTTGGCAAACAAATCGACATGTTGATTATGTCAAGTTTGGTGCCAAAAATCGACATCTTAGTGTCGATTTTTAGCTGCCAATTTCAACCATGTAAATGTCGACAAGTCTGCGCAATTTTTTTTCTCCAAAAACAATAGTATAGCTATAAAACACATAAATGCATACCTTCTTAAATCTTTCATTTTGATGTCTTTTGATTTCATACTTGATCTTTGTAAGGTTTGTTGAGTTTTATATACATGTCACTTATGTTGTAGTAGCTGTTGATATGATAATAGGTAATCAATTCGAAAAATTATTATCAGAGCCGTACCCTAGGGTTATTTCTATGCTATACTCGGTGAAGAAGGTTACACTGGGTGATTCTTTACCGTTGATCTACACATACCAATATGGGTGTGTGTATATAAATGGTAAAGATCTACCCAGTATATTTCACCCGGTATAACATAGTATAAACTTGTACCCTAGGATCATGTAGAATCAGGCATGCCTCCTGGGCTAAAAATAATTATTTTTACAGCTCATTAATTATATAATAATTCATTTGACGAATATAATGCAAACTAAACATATATAAAGTATTTTTACGTACACCTGATACAAACTTGCACTTTGCATGCATGAGCTCATGCACTATATACGTACTAAATAGTTGAATTAAAAAATGCACAGAAGTTGCAAAATATGTATGAGTGCGTACAAACTTAACCTCAAATTATATATAATCTAACTTAACCTCAAATTATATATAATCTAGTTTGAAAAAATGTTTTGAAACTTAACCTCAATAATTATATGAATCTAATTTGATTATATATGTTGCAAAATGTTAGTTTTGTGGCCAAAATTAATTATATTTAATTCTACCCATTTAACCTTTTTTTATCTGAGGCGGTCCTACAACATAAAGCCCAACTCATTTAAGGTCCACTCTCGATCAAATTAAACCCTTATAGAATTTTCCAGAACCTTGATCTAGACCGTTGATTCTATCTGTTTGATCCTAGCCCTTCATTTCAGGGTTTGAACCCCTGCCTCTTCCAGAAACCCTAATTTTAGTCTTTCTCTTCTCTCTCTCTCTCCTCTGGTCGTACCAACGCATTGAATGTTTTTGGCATTTTTTTTGCGACACACCCATTTGACTATGATGATTGGCGTTCCTTTGTTGTTCTCCACATTAGAGACCAGATTGTTTTTCCATCTATATGGTAAACCCTTTGTGAGAGGGGTAAGAAATCAACTCAGTTTGAATCTCTTCCAACTGTCTTTTTTCGTATTCTATATGTTCTTTGTAATTATGTGAGAAAATACCTTGAGTGAGGGAAACATGAGTGTTGAGAGTTCATATATCCTCTGTGTGTTTGAGATTTCTGGGAGGGTTGACCAAACCTAGGTGATTTGAGTCTGCTCCAAGGTTGTTGGCTTTGAAGTGAGCTTTATGCTGTTTGTTGGTGCCACCTCCGATGGTATTAGATCGAGAACTCTGACACTGAAAACTGAGCAGTGAGAAAAAAAAAAAATTAGACTTCTCCATTTTTGGAGTAGAGTCCACTGTAGCTTTCTCACCCTATTTTGTCAATATAAGTTTATGTTTGTTTTAGGTACCCAACACAAAAAATAAATGAACACTATAAACTTTATGTGAATATGCAGCGCATGACATAATACTTGCACTTTCAATGCACAGATTCATGCACTACTATAATAGTTTGTTCAAAAAAGGCACTGAAGTTGCCATAATATATACTCTTTTTGTGTAATTATTTCTATAAATTAACTCTTTTGATGATATTTTTTAAGGGCAAATATCAAATAAATGAATGGCTAAATAGTAAGGGAACAAAGAAAAGATTTTTGTTCACAACAAACTTAATGATAATAATTAATGTAATTACTTCGAGGAAAAAAAAAATTGTGCGGTGAACACAATATTTTGGCTCGTGTGATTTATGTAAATCTATTCGGAGTTTATTCGACTCAAATATATTGAAATCTTTCCCGCTGATTCATCACATATATCGTATAAATCTAATATGCGACGTACCATTTATTAATTATATTAATCTTTCGTCTGCAATGATTGTTCTTGCATTATAGAGGCAAATGTATCGTTGCAATATTTTGTCGTTTTCTTTTTGTTTGGTAAGCGCATTATTACAACGAGCCGTTGTAGAGTAAATCTTAATTCCGGTTTTGCCAATTCGTAATTTGCGTACATGCATGTGTAGGTTAAATTTAAAATTTAATACATATTATTTAGCAATGATTCTCTTATATATTGTCCTATAAAATCATGAAATACTACTAATTAATCACCCTTTTATATTCATTTTTTTCTTCCCAAATTTCAATAACAAGAAGATAACATTAATGTAATTGCACAATCTCTAATCGAAATTCTCAATAAATTTGCCCACAGTCGTCTCGGTTTCTCTATATTTACAACATTTCAAGAATCTTTTGGTCTCCTTTTTGGTCTTCTTCGTTAATATTTCAGTATGAATTCGAACAACTTTATTGGCGAACACAATGAAACTCAGCAGCAGAACAGAAGAACCTACCACAAACACACTATCCACCAAATTCGACGATTGGAAGCCTAAATAGTTTTTTCATTAAATTGAATTGTCTATATTTATTTGAAGTTGTAATTTTTTTCCTTTTACTAACAGTTGTTTATATTATTTTTTGGTTCCATGGAGCCATTGCAAGTTAAATTTTGGTTCCAAAACAAGAGGACTCAAATGAAGGTTTGTTGTACATGATTTTGTTTTAATTTTTTTTATAATCGATTTTTTTTTGTTTAAGTAATTTTGTTTAATATTTGTTGGCGACATATGGACACCAAGAAAACTCCCACCTTCGAGCTGAAAATGAGAAGCTTCGAGAAGAGAACTTGAAACTGAGAGAGTCTCTTAGCGGTGCGTGCTGTCTTACATGCGGTCACATGGTTGCGGTGGGAGATCTATCGCACGACGAACGCAATTTAATAATTGCAAATGCTCGTGTGAGAGATGTGGTAATGCATAAATTTTATTTTCTTATAATCCTTATGAAAAATTGAACACAAGAGAAGTTTTATTTTTTATTGAAAAGTTAAAAATATAAAGTAGGTGCATTTGAATTGGGTGCATTTCTTGTGCAACTATATATCTGTTAAAATTAGGGCTGGGACTGGGTTGGTTTTTATCCACCAACCGACCCATTACCGACCATTTTTTTAGGCGGATAATCAATTTTTAACCGACCCATTGGATCGGGTCGAAAATTTCAACCAACCCATCTATAATGGGTCGGTTGGTGGTTTCTAATATTATCACAAGTTGGTTGACCGATAATTATCGGTTATCCAACTATATTATTAAAATTTTATTAAAAATATAAAATAAAGGCCGTGTTTTCTTAAGTGGTTATGAAATTATCAAAATAATTAGTATTTTAAATTTTAAAAACAATCAACAAACGAAAAAAAATTGACCTAAATCTTCCACGAGTTTCTTTATGCTGAAGTTTAAACAAAAAGCCCACAAAACTCCACTAAAACTGTTGTGCATATTTGAAATTACTTTGAATTTCCTGATTATATTTTTCATTAAAGTGTTATTAATTATTTTGAAATAATAAATGATGATTCCATCGTGGCATTACGCAGAATGTGGGTATTTTTACTCCAAATTTTGATTTTTTTAAGTGAACTAGCTTGTGGGTATAAACCATCAACCGACCCATTCCGGAACCAAATATTCGGTTGTCAACCATCAACCGACCCACAAAGGTTGGGTCGACAACGGTTTTCAAATTTGAGCAAAAATGGTTTGACGAATGGGTCGGTTTTTAGGCTGGTAATCGACCGACCCAACCCAGTCCCAGCCCTAGTTAAAATAACAGCCTTTAGCAATAGATCTCTCAAAACACTATTAAATAGCACTAGATCCACCACGAAATTGATCCTTTGTGATACCTTGGTATTTTTTTTTCCAAAATTACCCCTCATTTACATAATTTCTACTGCATTAGTAATCATGTGGATTGCATTTATCAATTTTCGGCTACATTTAACAATTTTGAGCTTCATTTAGCATTACTTTTTTTATTTTTTAATAAAAATATATTTTTTTAATTTAAAATAAAATTTGATGTTTGCGATACGTTTACTATGTCGCATATGATATATGATATAACTATGATATATATGATATATATACTACTGGGGTGGGGGGAGTTGACCCCCCAAGAATTTTTTTTTTCTTTTTCAGCTATTTTGACATTATATTTTTTGAATATTACTTTTGGCCCCCCAAAGGTTTTATAAATATGTGTCTTAACCCTTAATTTTTTTGTTTATTCTCCATAATTTTATATAAATTATAGATATATATATCATATTCATTATAAAAATATAAAATAAAATTGTTAAAACTTGTACTATTTTAAATAAAATTTATGAATATTTACTTATCGATCTTTGATTTTTTATATCAATGTCTCTAAAAATAATATGAGACGGTGCCACGAATCTCATTAAGTGCAATATTGTGAACCTAAAATTTTTTTCGGGCCGCTGCCCCGAACCCTGAAATTTTAGTCCGCCCCCTCTACTTTCTAATCCTGGGTCCCCTAATATATATGATATATATATGATATAAAATACTGTAATTAAATATGATATATGATATAACTATGAACTCATATAAAAATGAAATTATGGTAACATTTAGTTTTCATAAAATTAGAAATATTAAAGCCCTCGTATTATTTAAGTAGGTATACAATTTATAACATGTAACATAAATTCAAATAATATTTAGTTATTTGATTGGGTAATTTTGGTATATATAAAATGATTTTCCTTATTTGCAAATAAGTATGAATGAGCTGGATTTATTTGAAAGACAAAACAGTTGGATGTCCCTCTTTTTATTAAGTACCTTTTTTTTTGAGTAATTAAGTGCACTTGTCGTGGGCATTTTTTAGATTAACCCATATATATATATAATTAATTGGGGAAATTAAAGTTTTCACCCCTCAAGTTTGCACCGATTTCACATTTGGTCTCCAGGTTCATAAAAAACACATTTGGTCCCTTATGTTTCAATAATTTAATACTTTTAGTCATTTTGCGTCAATCTCCCGTTAGTTAAAACTAACGGAATCAAACGTATGCCCATCAATGCCTTAACTAACGGACTAACCGTTAAAATTATTGGAACATGAGAGATCAAAAGTGTTTTTTTGTGAACATAAAAAGGCCAAATGTTGAATCGATGCAAACTTAAGGGATGAAAACTGTATTTTCACATAATTAATTGCTTTTGGGTTTAATTTGTTAGACAAAAGTATTTTTTTTAATCCTTAAATGTAATAAACATGAAATAAATCAAATAACTAAATACAATTGGCAAAATTAGCAGGACCCCCTCATCTAGGAAATGTAGTTAAGAAAAATCTCCTCCAAAAAATAATTAGAGAAAACCCATTTTATTGTTAGCTTGGATAATTAATAAAGGTAACTACTAATTATATCCTTACTCCTAAACCTCAATTTTGGCATCTTCTCTTTTAATATTATTTTTTCCTTTTCCTTTTCTCAATCTACATTCACTATGCTCTCTTCTCTCCCTTCTCCATCGTTTTTTTTTCTTTTTTTTTTCTCGATCTGCTTCTTTTCTCACTCTTAACTTCTTCCCTCTCTTCTCTCTCCCTCTTTACAAGATTAGATCGAAGGTTGAGATGTATAATGCGTTCACGGTTAGGGTTAACCACAGTTTCTCGATTTTAATTTACGAAGATTTCTTCTTCGTCGCCGCAGGTTATGGATTTTTAATTTGATTTTGCTGCCTCTTTTTGGATATGACGGTGGTCATGAAAAAAGTTGGGTTTGGGTGGCTTAGGTTTGGTGGATTTGATGGTGGTGGTTTTGTTTAGGCTGGTAGTGCGGGTTGTAATTTACTTTATTTGTCATTACAAACCGTCAGAATATAGAAGTGTGGTGGTGATGGTGTGGTGTGGCGGCGGCGTGGTGACGACGAGGAGCATATCTATGGTTTTTTGGTAGATTAGGCGGAGGACGGTGCGGGTAGAGAAATTTGCGGAGGCTGGATCCTTAATCGACTATGTATTTTTCCGGTAGTCGATTAAATTAATCGACTATGCTCTAGTAGTTGATTAAAGTGTTAATCGACTGTTTTGGTAGTCGATTAAGGTTACATGATTTCATTTTTTTAATTCGTTTTTGGACTCGTATTTGAATAAATAAATTACAATTTATGTATATTATTTGTTATCTAAATATAGTTGTGTTTTTTTTTTTTTTTTTTTTTTTTATAGTAGTCATTTTCTTAATCGACTATGTTTATATCCAGTGTTCTAAAAATCGGCCGAGGCGGCCGATTAATCGGTCTCCGAGGCGGAGGCGGTCCAAAACCTTTACGATTTTAGTGTAAAGGTTTGAAAATCGGTTTTTTGCCTGTGAGGCGGTTTTAGGCGGTCAAACATTTAAGGCGGGTCAAACTCGGTGGCAAAAATCGGCCAAAAATCGGTAAAAAATCGGTTTTTTTTTATTTTTTAATTTTTTTTATTCTTTATAATTCAATATAAAAGTTGGATTTTAATAAAAGAAAATATGAGTTTATGCCTTATTTTGTTTAAGTTAATTGTTATTGTTAAATAACTAATGATGTATGCTAGGAATGGTCAAGAACAAATGTAAATTCAAAAAATTCGCCTTTTTTTTATATTTTATAAGGATATTATGTATTATGATCTTATAATTATTAAAATTTTATTATGTTATTAGAATATATACATGATGGAGATATAACTATGTTTAAATATCTTTTTTATATATGTTTGGAGTATTTATAAATAATATCTAGAAATATATTATATTAAATTTTAAAAACTGATTTATTTCCGATTTATCACTGATTAATCACCGCCGCACCGATTACCGCTTTTTAGAACCTTGCTTATATCACATAGTCGATTAATACACTTGATAGAAAGAAAAAAAAAGTTAAAAAATGAAAAAAAAAATAGAAAAATTTTAAAAAAAAATAATAAAAATAAAAATAAAAAATAAAGAATAAAAAAACGGCTGATGAGGTGGCAGGACATAATTGGTGATACTGTTTGATGAGGTGGAAGTGACATAATTGGAAAAATGGGTGGCTGAAATTAGGAATGAACCTTTTCTCAAATGCTGCAAAATAGTTTGAGCATCTCCCTATTGAAATAAGTATTGGGGGTTATATCAAAGAGCCCCAATATTATTTGAATTTATGTTACATGTTATTAATTTAATTGTATACCTACTTAAAACATAAGAGGGCTTTAATATTTTTAATTTTATGAAAACTAAATGTTACCATAATTTCATTTTTTATATGAGTTCATAGTTATATCATATATAGGTAAACATCATTAAATTTCCTAAACTTCGGATATTTTTGCACTTTACCCACTGAATAGAAAAAAGTTGCACGGACATACTTAATCTCTATTATTTGTAGCACCGGTAGCGATTTGTTCCATTTTTGTCCAAAATTGGCCGGAATCCATAGCACGTGCATTGTAAGGAGGATGGTTTGGATAATGCAATGTGATGAATAAGGTGTAATTTATTAATAATAATATCCATGAAAGTTTGCTATAAGGGCTCGTTCGGTTACCTATATTGGATTAGATTGGATTACATGAGATTGGATTAACTCCCTACTAACTAATTAATTATTTAGTTAGTAGCATGTTCGATTTCTTAGATTGGATTTTCTATTAAATTTGTTGAAAACAGTTATTATATATGAATTGTCTTTAAAACCACTTGTTTACAATAATAAAATATAATTTTAAGAATAAAATTGTATTTTTCCGTTCACCTCCTATTAAATTAATCTCAGGGGTGCTACTAATTTAATGAAATAGTAGCATTTAATAGCGGGCTTTGATTTTAATAGCGGGTCCGAAAAATTGTGAATCTTACCAACCGGACATGTTATTAGCATCTACTATTTAATCAGTAGCACCTTATAGCAGTAACCAAACAAGCCCTAAATAATTTATTAACTTGGAATCATATATGATATAACTATGAACTCATATAAAAATGAAATTATGGTAAAATTTAGTTTTCATAAAATTAGAAATATTAAAGCCCTCTTATGTTTTAAGTAGGTATACAATTAAAAACAGGTAACATATTTTCAAATAATAATTACTTATTTGATTTATTTCATGTTTATTACATTTAAGAAAAAAAAATACTGTCTTACAAATTAAAGTGTGATTGGCATTTTGCACCCTGCAATTATATTCATTTGGCACTTTACACCCTTAAATTGAAAATATGACAAATTGCATCCTCAAATTAAGATTTATTTAGCATAGTGCACCCCAAAATCCAAAAGTAGTACAATAAAAAGATTTTGGGGGAACTGAAATGGTAAATTTGTGAATAAATTCATTACCAACCTTTTTAACTACAGAAAATATGTATATTATTCCTCGTTCACGGATGTGATTAAGAGTAATTGACCATTTTGCCCATTTAATTATGCTAAAATCATTTTTTCGGACACAAATTTGAGCCGAAAAGTGTCTTCGGTTGCAATGTGCCAAGCAAATCTTAATTTGAGGGGTGCTATCTACCATATTTTTAATTTAAGAGCTCAAAGTGCCAAATGAGCATAATTGGAGGGTGCAAAATGTCAATTACCCCAAATTAAACCCAAAGCAATTAATTATATATACTATTCATATTCCTGACAAATACAATTTTGATCCCTCCTCAAGTTTGTATTAATTTCACATGTAGTCTCTTATGTTTCAAAAATTCAATACTTTTAGTCATTTCCGTTAAAACTAACGGAATCAAGCGTGTGCCCATCACTGCCTTAACTAACGGTAAATTGATGACAATGAACTAAGTGTTAAATTATTGGAACACGAGGAACCAAATGTGTTTTATGAACCTAAGGGACCAAATGTGAAATCGGTGAAAACTTGAGGGGTGAAAACTGTAATTTCCCCATTCATCTTCCTTAACTTCAACCTAGAACAGAGGAATCAAACTACTATTCCATACCCCAAGCGCATCATAAAAAAAAAAAAGAAAAAAAAAAAAAAAACCCTCTTCCCGCCATAAATATACCATTAATTTGAAGACGAAAAATGGAGTTTAGTATAAGTGGGAGTTCACTGAAAACCCTATCTCGCTCCATCACCTGCCTCGCCCGCATCGGCAACGAACTCGTTTTTCAGTCTTCTCCTTCTCAGGTTCAATTATTGTTGCGTTTAATTCAATTCAATTAATTATCTCTGATTTCTTTTTAATTCAATTAATCATGGCTAATTAGGGTTCTAACATCTTGTGGTTCACAGTAGATTTTGGTGGCAATGAAATTTTAAGTGTTAGGATTTTGAAATCAAATTTTGCACTGGTTTTTGTCATGAATTTCTATACAATTTGCCCTAATCTGTGAGACCCATCAATAAAATCAGGATGATTTTTGGGACGCTTGATAATCTGAATTTCCTTTTTTTTTGGGTAAACTACGAACCCCCCGAACGTAGGCTAAATAACGAAAAACACCCCAACATATTCGTGATTACCAAACCCCCCCTCCTTACAGTGTGACTTTTCACGGATTTTTTGGTTCCTGGGAATAGACTTTACGCAATTTCAGATATTTTCTTTTATTTCTCACCTATATAATAGACCGTACACATTTTCTACTAAAAAAATCAATCAACAATTAATCAGAGGAGGGATTTTGGTTATTACGGATAGGTGGGGGTGTTTTTCGTTATTTAGCCTAAGTTCAGGGGGGTTTTCGTAATTTACCCTTTTTTTAATTTTTTTTTTTTGAATTCGTTGCTTATTGGGTTATCTGTGGCTGAAGCATAAAGAATCTATGAGGTCTTGATATATTCATTTATTCAGTAGTATGATAATAATCGTGTTTTGAGTTGTTGGAGTTGACGATAATCGTTGTATCTTTCTTGTTCATTTTTGTAATTTTTTTTTAATTGATGGCAGCTCTCTCTTCATACTCTTAATTCATCAAGATCGGCCTATCAATCCATAACATTCAAGCCCGATTTCTTCGATGTATATTCGGTATCTGGTGCCCTGGTCCAATGCAGCGTGCTTTTGAAGGTATAACGTTTTCTTTTTCCCCTCGGTGTAGATACGATACTACTTTCTGATATGATGTTTTACGCAGGCAATATGTTCGGTTCTGAGAACTCCGATTGCTAGTATCGATCATTTGAACGTTGTGCTGCCCGATTCTGATTCGTCGAAGGTGCAGTGGACTTTGGAATGCTTCAATGGTATGAAATGAAATCCTTTTAGCTTCATATTAGCCTGATTTGTTTTTAATTGGATGAACGAACGACTTTTATGAAGATAAATTTGATATAATTCTCGTAGTTGGGGCAGCCGAGCAACTTGCAAAAAACGAGCTACGGAGGTTAGAATTAGACAATGAAACATTTATTAAATGTTTATGGCGAGGCATAAAAACATTTAAACCGAGTAAATTGTATTCACCTGATCGGTGATTAGAATTTTTTTTATTGGGTTTAAATTTTCTTATACCTCACTGTAAGACATTTGATGAATGTTCCATTGTCTAATTTTAACCTCCGTCGCTCGTTTTTTTGTAAGTTGCGCAGCTGCCCATTCAAGAGAATTATATCAATTTGTATGGTCAAAGTTGATAAATGTATCTGCCACAAACATTCCTAATCTTAGTTACACAACAGCAATTGGTGTCCGTTATTTATTCTGTGATAATAGTTAGTGATAGTCCAACCGAAACCGAACCGAACGATGGTTGAATGCATTTGAATATAAGTTTGTGAAGTTTTTTATAAATTTTAATGAAAAACTTGGATTGTATTACAACTTGTGAATGAATCTTTTATTGCTTTTTATTCTTGTAAGTTTTACAGGTATGAGAAAATCGTATTGGATAACGTGCAACGTCGAACCCGATATACAACATCTATCGCTTGATAGAAGAAAGCTTCCGAGCAGCTTTGTTGTAAGGCCTCGTGATCTCAACAGATTACTGTCTAATTTTCAATCAACCCTTCAAGAGATTACAATCATTGCAACCCAACTGCCTGCATTGCCTCTCGATGCTGCTGACGAGGTTGGCGGAAAAGCCGTTGAACTTAGAAGTTACTTAGATCCCACCAAAGGTAACCATGATTTATTTTCCCCTAAAATAATCTTAAAAAAAAGTTTATTATTCAGAAATATATCTTAATTTTGCAGAAAATGATTCGTCGCTACACACTCAGCTCTGGATAGATCCTACCGAAGAGTTTGTCCAGTATACTCACTCTGGTGATCCCGTTGACGTAACATTTGGAGTTAAGGAGCTGAAGGTGATGCAACTATATACCGATTTACATACGAGCAGATTTTCATCAACTTACAAACTTTTTATACACATTATAACTTGAACATTCTATAATGGGCAAATTACGATCACCCCCCTTGAGGTATGGCCAAATTACGAAAAAAAAACCCTCTTGTTTGGGTAATTACAGCCATCCCCTCCTTTTAAATATTTTTACATAAAATTTATGTAATTCGGTTATTTATCAAAGCAAATCGTATATTCAGTTCGGTAAACGGTATGAAATGTTTGGCGTACCGAAATTTACCTCTGGAGGGGTTTTTTCATAAGATAATACATAGTTGAGGGGGTGGTTGTAATTGCCCAAACAAGAGGGGAGTTTTCGTAATTTGACCTTAACTCAGGGGGGTGGCAGTAATTTGCCCTTCTATAATTGACTACTAATTTAGAATTTTTGATAAGTAATTTTCGTAATTGATTATTTCCATAGTCTACAGCACTTATTTTCTTTGAATTTTCTCTTGTTCCAGGCATTTCTTGCATACTGTGAGGGATGTGAAGTTGATGTACACTTGTATCTTGATAAAGCTGGAGAGTAAGAGTCGTTTTTTTTTCCAGTGCTCAATATATTCGATAAGCCCTTTTATTCGTTTACTTTATTTGTGAAGCTGACCCTCTTTTTTTCAATAACGGAAGACAGCTAAAATATAATAGTCGAAAATCACGTTATTTAATGCTTATCTGCTGCTCAACTCGACTTAGAAAATAATTGTTCACTTTAATCCCGTTGTTGTTAAATACAATCTGACAATTGGAGAAGTCAGGCCAATACTGATGGCACCGAAATTCGGGTTAGACGACGACGGTTCGACTTCAAACTTTGATGCTTCCCTTGTACTTGCCACCATGCTCGTGTCGCAACTCAATAACGGTGGAAATTCTTCTCAACCTCATCCAACAGTGGCCAATAACCGGGCCCCGGAACAGCAGGGTACAAAAGGAAATACTTGTGAGAATCCATCGGATCACACCAGAATTTGGTCTGAACTCTCAGGTGAGAACACCATTTATTGTGTATAATGTTAAAACTGTAAATATACATACATATATATATATATATATATATATGTGTGTGTGTGTGTGTGTGTGTGTGTGTGTCATGAACCGATCCACATGCAGGAAGCGCTGTAAGAGATTCTACTTCTGCTGATAGACGAGTCATCAGGGAAAGAAATCAAAATACCAATGACCAGGGGACTACAATTCAGAGGATTGATGCCATGAACATTTCTTTAGATAATACTGGTGACGAAATGCCTGCTCGTCAGATGGAGTATCCTTACATATATATATATATATATGGCAAATTACGGCCACCCCCGAGGTAAAGTCAAATTACGAAAAAATCCCTCTTGTTTGTGTAATTACAGCCAACCCCCTCCTTTTAAATATTTTCAATAAAATTTACGTAATTCGGTTATTTACCGAACCAAATCGTATATTCGGTTTGGTAAACACTGTGAAATGTTGGCGTACCGAAATTTCGGTTCGGTTTTTTACCGAATTAACATCCCTAAATTTACCCCAGGAGGGGTTTTTCGTAAGATAATACATAGTTGAGGGGGGTGGCTGTAATTACCCAAACAGGACGGGGGTTTTCGTAATTTGACCTTAACTCAGAGGGGTGGCCCTAATTTGCCCTATATATATATTATATATATTTTATGTAAATTTGAGTGGAAGTAGAAAATAGGATGCAGTTTCTGAAATAATTGGTGTTGATGTTTCTTGACCGAATGAATTTAGCTGCCATGTCATGGAAACAGATGTTCGAGGACAGACGCAAGGTATGTCGATTATTCTTAAAAGCTTACTTATTTGTTGGAAATGCTGAGTAAAACTATCGTTTTCATACTCGTATAGATGGTGTAGGCATTACTAAAGAACATGTTTTATCACAACGCCATCGAAGCAATTGGGTAGATGCAGACGAGGAGGATGATGAAGGGGACGAGACTGAGTTATATGTCGAGTCAACACCACCGTACTTGTGAAGAAGGCTGCTATTACTTGTCTCTACAGTAAGGTTATCTATACCTATATCTATATCTATATCTATACTTCTTGTAAAAGGACGAATGTAGTTAGTGGTTTCTTCCATTTTTACGTCTTCCAATTACTTGTGTCAAATAATACCCAAATAGTTTCTGAAAAAAATTTACTTTCTCGACCCAAGTCTTGATTTATTTATTCTCTGTTGTTTTTTATTCGTGTTTTGCGATCTGAAATTATCTCGGGTTTTTTTATTTGCTAGCTCCTGTTCACCAATAAAAGAGCGGCTGATATTTCTTACTAATTGATTATTGGAATGAATACGCAAGCTTTGCTAATATCGTTCCTCTTTCCAATCCATCAATGCAGGAAGGTCTAAACTCCGTAAAAGTTGGTTCATGTCGAGTTTGCTAAATAGTCAAAACGAGGGATTTAATGAGAAGATGGGAATGATATTATTATGGCTACTTTGCCTTCGGACATACTGTGGATTTATGCTACTTTTTTTTCCTTCGTCGTGTCATCGAATTTCACATTCTCTCTGACACCCCCCCCCCCCCCCCCCCCCCCCCCCCCCCCCCCCCCCCCCCCCCCCCCCCCCCTGAATAGCTTTCTATAAAATGTCACTCAACGGCAGAGTTGTAGCCCTTTTGAGATTTCAATTTTTGTTCCAATCTCTCTCTGTCAATTTATACTGATAAAATCTAAGACCCAAATGAATGGTTATCAAACCTAAAAAAAAGGATTGATCCAACAAGAATTCAAATAAAATTATACTATATAGCTACATATGATGTAAAATTAGGTAATACTGGCTAGTAATTATTAATTAATAAGTAGTTTACTATATGTGAATCATAATAACCAATTTTTGGTAAGAATTAATTAAATGGAACATTAGGGGTGGTAAACTAGCTGAGCCGCTCGTGAGCTCGATGAGCCGGCTCGAAAAAGGCTCGAATTCGAACTCGAGTTTTTCGAGCTCGAGCTTGTTATTAGTTGTTCGTGAGCTCACGAGCCGGCTCATTTGTATGAATTTCATGTTAAAATAGATTCCAAATCCTTCAATTATAATTTCGAACTATTATTGAGGGATTATTGTGGATTTGAAATCCACCTAACCAAATGAAAAAAGTCGCATAACGCATAAGCTTGCAAGTTTTTATTTCATAACAATGACCACACAAATTCAACAAGGCAAAAGTAAAATATTTCGAGCTAATAACTAAATTGTGACATACTTACAGTATATATCAAAGTAAATTAAACTCTTAAGTTCAACAAAAAAAGATGGTTTTCGCTGCTGCTCTGTCTCGACTTTATTTGTGCTGTATGCCTTCGGCGACCTATTGAAGTTAAATTCGCAGATTTTGAGATGTGATAACCAAAAAGAAAAAGAAAACAATATATAATCTGCTGACATACATAATTTGTTCCGAAATATATGTAAATACAATATAATAAAACAGTAATAAGTATGCTTACATTTACTGAGCATGAGTTGGTATTTGATTCCCATCCTCATAGACTTCGGGGATATGAGAAATTTTGGGCCACTCTGAATCATCATCATCACTTATTTCTCGTATTTTCTTTAAATTTAATAGTGGACAACGACCGACAGCTAAGTAACTTAATTTGGTGAGGTGTAGCATTGCTTCCTTGGATGGCAAATGTCGCAACTTCTTGCAGTTGTTTATATGTAATAGCTGCAGAGACGACGAAAAGCTGTTGTTGTTCCCAAACCATTCAGGAAATTCTTGTATATTTCCTAAATCGTGTAAGAATAGCTTAGAAAGAGCAGTGAGATGTTGAATCTGATCCGGTAGATAACCACTACTTTGGTCGTCACAATTATTCCCTGCCAACGACAAGATATTAAGAGATTTGGTCGATGCTTTCAAAATGGCGTCAACGAATGAATTTGAGTACTCATCGCATCTTGTACTATCGATGCTTAAATACCGCAAACTACTGTCATGACCGGAAGAAGAAGAACCAGCTGTAATCTCCGACAAGGAAGATGAATTAGTGGTGATCATATTCATCATCGGAACATCAAGAATTAGTGTCGACAGGCGAGGCATTTTATTCGAGCAATACCACCCAATCACCATTTCCATATTCCTTAAATTCGTCAATCCCTTCAGTGTCAAACTCTCGAGGGATGACTCCATCATTTCATGCGGATAAGGTATTGTTTCCAGATTCGGGCAACCAGTTATATTCAACTTCTCGAGAGCATTGAGGCTGTGTAGATCATCCGGTAATTCTCTGAGTTTCGGACAATTATATATAAACAAATCCCTAAGAGAAACTCCCGCACCTTCCAAGCGCGGAACTAGATGCGTTAAGTTGTTACAATACGATATCGCCAACTTCCTAAGATTTTGATTGTTGCTCAATAACCAATCCGGGAGACACGTCAATCCATCAATTGAATAAATTTGGAGCTCTGTAAGCGAGTTCAATTTGATCCCACATATACTTGTGAAAGGTAATTCGCTATCTAAGGCAATAATATTCAATTCTTTAAGACATGGGAAGTGACTTGGAACACTCATCAATTGCTCGCAACCATGGACCTCCAAGTATTCGAGGCGAGGAAATGCCACCAATTCTTGATTGTCTACTGCACTTGGCAATTCCGCTTCTAACCATTCCGTCAGTTTTGGCATTCCCTGCAACTCGAGCCTTACAAGCGCAGGAAACACCGTCTTGGAAACTCTGTTGCTTGATGTGCTACTACAATTGTCATCGATTCCGTAGAATAACGAACCTATGGTTTGCACATTGTCTAGACCCCTTAAAAGAATAGACTTGAGATTCGGCAAGTGCCCTAACGTCGGGACTTGTTCACATTCTTTGCACCTTGCAATCATTATCATCGTCAAATTATTAAGCCCAGACAAATTCGAAAACCATGACGGAAAACGTTTTCCGCTGAATCCACCAATCCTTAAAATTCTTAGATTTGGATGGGGTTGGAGACCTTCCAACACACTCTCGTCACAATTTTCACCTTCTCTATTTTCAGTACTCCAACGAAGCATTAATTGGACAATGTCTTGCTTTTGTGATAAATTTGCACTCTCGGCCTCTTCTTTGCTATGCACCTTTTCAAGATTATAATTATCTAGTTCCCCCCGAAGATTCTTCAAGCTTCCAAGCTCACCAATTCCACAACCCTTTTCGTCGCCCACTACAAAGTATGGTAGTGTTCGAAGAGAAATTAATCTTCCTATCTCCGGAGGTAATTCTATTTGAGGAATGTGGAGATGTCTCAAGCTCGTCAAGTGTTTCGTTGTGTTTGGCATCTTCTCCAAAACATAGCTTGCTCTAAATGTCTGCAAGTGATAGAGTTCACCAATCGAATCTGGCAAACATTTAATCCTTATGCCTGAAATGTCAAGACATCTCAAATGTATCAGCTCGCCGAATGAACTTGGCAACTCTTGATCATCATTGCTTTCAACACCATCTCTCACGATAATTAGAGCATGCAGGCATTTGAAATCCGACAACATGATATCACGTACATTACCATGGAAATATAATGTACGAAGATATCTTGCTTGTTCTTTTAGGATACGACCTGTTTCAACATCGGTAGATTGTAGGGTGATATACCGAACTTGGTACCCCTCGTCCCAAACATTATTTGTCTTTGAATTTTAAACAGATGATGCTAGATCATGAACAAGATCATGCATGTTATAATATGTTGTGTTGTTGTAATCACCTTTCTTCACAGCTTGTAACAATGAGTTCTGTAGGAGAAGACTAAAGAATTTGTTGCCGACAATCTCCATATCGTCATTTCCTCCAAGAAATCCCTCTGCCATCCAAAGCTCAACCAACCTTTCCTTGTCCAAGTTATATCCTTTAGGAAAAATTGAACAGTACGCAAAACACTTTTTGAGTGATGGCGACGATAAATGATCATAACTCAACTTCAATATATTTGAGACATTATTTTCACTTCCGGACTTGGAGAGCCAATTCTTTTCAATTGAAATCCACTCATCGATATTCTTATCACGCAACAATGCCCCCACCACTTTTGCCGCCAATGGCAAACCCTGACATCTTTTTGCGATAGATACCCCAACTGTCTCCAGTTGTGATGGAATATTATTATCTTCTCTAAAGGCTTTTGCTCTGATTATGGACCAACACTCAACTTCCGGCAAGTTTTTTAGTCGATGCACAGGAAGTGTTCGCACAACGGAAGAAACAATTTCACTTCTCGTAGTAACAATGATGCCATTTCCTGTCCCAGAACTAATCCCTCTCAAGGGATTAATAAAATCATCCCATATTTCCTGATTTTCATTCCAAACATCGTCTAGGACAAGTAGATATTTTTTACCTCCCAAATGCTTCTGAATCTTCTCCAGAAGAGCTTGTTTGGCTCCGAGTTCGACATTTGTTTCTGTTAACAAAGTATGAATCTTGTTGAGAAGAATCACGGCATCGAATTTTTCAGAAACATGCACCCACAAATGCTTATCGAAGTGTGCCCTTATCTCTTCATGATCAAATACTTGTCTAGCTACCGTTGACTTTCCGAGTCCACCCATCCCGACAATAGGGAGGATAGAGAGTACTTGACCATTTGGAAGAGTAGTCATCGTCTTCACAATTGCAGACACGTCATTTTCTCTTCCAAGAAAAATCGGATCGATACCGAACGAGTCGGTTTCCCGGCCTGCAGATGATCCAGTAAGCGGAGCATGTGCACCTGCAATTGACTTTTGAAGGCCATATTTGGTTGCCTCCAGGTTGATCTCTTCCAAGTTTTGATTGATATCCTTGATTTTACGTGCCATTTTTAGACGACGTGCATCGGGAACGCATTGCGGGAGGATGAAGCATCGTATACGCGCCGTTTTCTTCATTTTGTATTGCGTCTGGATTTTCTTGGAGAGATTTTGATAGTTGAGCTCATCCAAGACGTTATCGGCGTCGAAGGCGACACCTTCGAGCTTCTTCAACCAGCGTTTGACGGCTTTTTCGGTGATTTGCTTCTTCTCCGCATCGTCCAAGAGATCTTGAATCATAGAGAGAGAATCTTTTAGTTTTTTCAGGTCTTTCTTGAAATCTCGAACGAGGCTTATTTGCTCCTCCGAAAGTGTGATCAGATTTTGAAGTAAAACTTGAACTGCAGCTCCTACCGCAGCTTCAGCCGCCATTGTTGTTTTGTTGAGAGAGAGAGAGAGAGAGAGAGAGAGAGAGATCTAGAGAGAGAGAGAGAGAGATGTTGTTGAGGAAATTGGAAATGGTAACAACTTCTGGGAAGTTTTGGAAATCAGATTCTTTTCTTGTTTTCAAACCATGGTTCAATCCAAAAGTAAAGCTATATGCTGATTCCCATCAACATAATTCGTGCTTCTTTTACTCAACAGACATTATTTTTTGTGTTATTGCATTCAGCACCTTATATTTTCACTAATTTGTTAAGAGAACCCCATATGTTATTTTATTAGCAAAAAACACCCTAAGTCTATATGGAATGCAATAAACTCATAATAATATAGCAAAAACCCCCTAAAGAAAATGCATTATAAGGATTTTTATTAACAGTTTCATATAACATATATAGGTCTATAAACTCATAATAATTAATTAATGGGACAAAGTAAATGAGCTGAATTGTAGATTTTGGCTATGCTTTAAAATACTAAATTTTGACTATGAAATAATAAAGCAAATTGATGTTGATATATCACGAATCTAAAAAGTTAACCATGGTTAGCTTCAAAAGTAACACATGCTGATACCTTTTCTTTAATTATAGACCACTAGAGGTAATAAAGACTAGTATTTGATTCCCTTCCATTATATTTTCCATTTTATCTTATGGCTACTTGTCACTTTAACTCGCACTAGTCTTATTTATCAAAGAAGAAAAAGAAAAAGAAAAAGGCTTAAAATACAAATTAAAGTAATTTAAAAAAAAATCATTAGAGTTTAAAAAATATTTAAATTGTCTAAAAGTTAAGTTGGTACCATGATTGGATGGAAAGAGTACTTATCTATATACTAATTAGGGCAAATTACGGTTACTAATTTGCGTAATTACAACCACCGCCAACTATGTATTGCCTTACACGTCCACCCTCATGTGGTCAAATTTACATCGGGGTGTTCATCCGGTCGATAAACCGACCGTACCGAATCAAACGAAAATTCGGTATATGTTGGGCTAAATACCTAACACGCAAGTGCACGTATCGCAAACAAGTAGTAAAAGTGGACTCGTGAGAGTCGGATGTCGATCCCACAGGGAATACTCAAATTATCAAATCCTAAGTACCAAATTCTAACAATTATGATTTTTATCCCGCCTACGCAAGGTTGTCAAATTTAATCAACTAAATAATTAATCTAATTATAAAAGCAAATAAACACGAGAAAACATCAATATAAAAACGGATCTATTATGTTCCCCCTATGCGATAATTCATCACCCAATTAAACCTCTATCATGCAAGTTGCGATTCCCGATTGTTAACCCGAGACACTAAATTACTCATAACCCCCTGTCGCGTGTATTATGAGTCTATTATTCATAAACGATTCACTATATGTCTATGCAAACCAATTATGAATAAAGCATTAAATAACAAGTCTCGTAAACGGCTACCTAAGGTATTATCTGTATGTCTACGATAATACATGCAGTTGACACACTCATCCGGTGAAAAGTACTCGAAGACTCTCCTATCATTGTTCTAATTATTAAAACGATCTGTCGATTCAATTCTAATAATAACACATAGCGACATAAATTAGCTACGTTCATGGGCTAAATAAGATCAAATAGAAGAAATAATCATAGAATTAAACTTGCATAATATTAGAAAAATGGGTTCAAATCACCACATAGGGTTCGAATAAAATCCTAGATTAAAAACTTAGCTACTCGTAATTCTTATGATGAACAAAATAGAATAAATAAAATAAATAAGAAAAACTATGCTTGAGTCTTCGTTGATCTTCGTTCTTCGCTTTTTGTGGTCTAAAATTTCGTGCTTATGGTGTAGAGACATGTTGCTTTTATAGGCTTTTCTTAATAAGGAAGTAGTGGAAACCTAATAGGAATAAATTTCCGCCACTTTCTCCCATCAGGATTTGTTCGTCGATTTGTGCCATGTTGGAGTCCGAATTTTGGAATGTTGTGTAAATAAGAATTGTAGCCCTTGAAATTAGCTTTTCAATGCCGCCAAAATCAGCTGATTCGGAGTTCGTATGAAAGAGATATGCCCGAAATGGTGGACACTTCCAAAGTTGTGGCGAGATTCTTTCTTCTAATTTGATTTATTTTCTTATTTGCAACTTTTTCCTTTCTTTTTGATCTTTTTTCCTTCATGGACACCAAATTCTCATTTTTGACCTATAAAACACAAAATCAATCAATTAAAGCACAAATATAATTAAATCTAAACAAAAGATCCACGTAAAGTGAACGTATTGAGCGTAAAATCTACACTCACCCCCAAACTTGAACTTTTGCTTGCCCTCAAGCAAAATCTAATAGCAAGAAAATAACTCAACTGCCGCATCTCATCACATAGATTAATGACCAACTTCATGTTTTCAGAACTTGTAATTATAATGAAAATTCTTAGGCATTCGCAAGCTCAAAATTCAAAGCACTTAGTCACTTACCATAACAAAAAACCACAATTCATGCAATTGCTTCAAGCATCCAATATTTGTAAATTAAAGATAGAAAAAAATTATGCTTACATGCATATGTTTGACTCCAAATACTCACCAAATTATTCTACTCTACTAATATCGAACATTAAGCTATTGGGATCATTGGGGCTTTTTGGCTTTCAATTGTTAGGCTCTTTGGTTCGAGGTAGGAAATATGGGTATATGTGGCTATTCTTCTTGAATTGAGGTGATTACGCCGAAATTTGAAATATAAGCGTTTGAAACAATGAATTCACCTCTAAGGACTTTAATAAACTCAATTCTTAAGAGTTCAAAAGTCTCCACTTTTGCTCTTAAGACAATGGATCGAGCTTTCAAAACAATTCAACAACTAGTCCTTACTTCTCCCTTCTAGTCTCTTCTTCTTCTCTCTCTTTTTTTTTTTTTCGGGGAAGAAGAAGGATCTTATAAAAAAATTTCAACCGAACTCCAAGGGGTAATTTTCGAGAATCTCCATCTTTTCTACCTTATACACTTTGGCTAAAAGAAAGAACACCTTTTCTCCGAGGGTCAAATCAAGGTTTTAAGGATAATTACGATAAACAAGTCGGCTTGAAAGGCTCAAACGGTTCAAACAAGGCCCAAATCATATCCCAAATCACTCACTACTCAATACTTCGTATCATAAATTTCCTAAGGTGAGTTCTAAACCCGAACATAGCATGATCTAACACAAATTAAGTCCAAATTTAAAATACAAAACATTCAACCAAAGCAATGCACAAAGTGTGATTCCTAGAAATAATTTGTTTCTAAGTTCCGTTGAATCGAAAGCTAAACAAACATCTAATCCTTATCACAACAAAAACAAGCAATTTCATCATCAAACATTGATCATCTCTCATCATCATAACTCATCGATGCGTTCGACTCAAGCAATTTTTTTTTTTTAAAGAAAATAATAAATAAACGAAAACGACTATAAAGAAATAAAATCCTAAAGCATGCAATCTAAAGCCTATAAAGCACATAAAAAGTGTTTTTCCACCCCCAAACTTAAAATTTACATTGTTACGTTCTCAATGTAATTAAAACGAAGTTTAAGGATAGAATACACCTTGATTAGTCGAAACGTCTCCACGTGTTGCACCCCTCCATCTCTTCCTCTTTCAAGCAAACACCTTTTTTTTTCGAATTTTTTTTTTTTTTTCAGGGGTGTTCCGGACGGCCGTCCCACGTTTTGCACTGTTTTTGGGATGGCCGTCCCGCAAGCAGTAGGTTCACAATTCGTCGTAACTTCTCCGGACGGCCGTCTGGGGTTTTGCCTTGATTTTCGGACGGCCGTATGGACACTTTGTGTCCGTTTTTCGACCTAAAAATTCAAACATGATTAAATTATTAGATTGCACGCTTATATATATTCTAAGAAAATAAAAAAAACAACTAAAAATACGAAAAATATGAGAAAAAAAAACGATAAATGCTCGGGTTGCCTCCCGAGAAGCGCTAAATTTTAAGTCTTCAGCCGGACTTTGCTTCTTGAAATCGTTATGTCCAATCCAAAGCCTTGTAGATTGCGCATCCATCCATGATCATTATCACTTCAATTGCAACCAAGGCATGGATAGCACTGCAATATGTCACGGTCCACCTTAACTTGTAGTCTTTTTTCGTTGTAATCAATCGGTACGAAGCCACGATGGGATCTTCATCACCCGCTCCCTCAAATCGGTACACAAAAACCTCAAGTCTGTGTATAACCTCCACTTCAAACACATTCGCCTTCTTGTCAACCTCTATTAATGCCTTCAAAGCCACGTCATGAACAACAATAAGATCCTCAATTTGAATATTTGCACTAACCACATCCATCTCCTTATTCTCTTGTTCCGAGACATCTTTGGAGTTTAGCTCGATTGCATTCTCAGATTCATCATCCTCAAGTGTCTTCGTAATTTCTATTTCTCTCATATCGACACTATTTTCTGGACATGGAAGATTTTTCTCACCGCAGGCTTCACCCGAATTTTCTTCGATATAACCATTGCCGATTTCGTCTGGAATATTTTCAAGAGACTCAGATTTTAATTTGAGCGTCATCTCTTCCAGTTGTATCTCCATGTTTCGAAATGATGCTTGAGTGGACTTCATGAATTCGGCAATGAGGGATACCAAATCAAGTTGTTCATCAGTGGTTTGTTGCTGCGAGGGATAATAATTTTGAAAATCAGAAAATTGTGGCTCTCTATGTTGAAACTCGTTCAAATCTTGGTCTTGAAAGCTTTGCTCGTATGTGTTGGTGTAAGTGTTCCAATAACCTCCGTTGGTAATTTCGACGAAATTTGTCGCTTTTGGTGATCCCCAACATTGATTGGAATAATGATTTCCACCACATGCTGAACAAAACGGAGGCATATCACAGGTGTTTTGGAGGTATTCGTCAGATGGAAGCCATTCATATCCCGTTTGAGGTGCCCGAAGATTGTAACCAGGCATGTAACAAAAACAAAAAAAAAAAATTTAAAAAAAAAAAAATTAAAATTAAATGGCTGAAGTAAAAAAAATTGCTCAAATTTGATATTAGAATAAATAGATAATTTAGCCGTATACCTCGGCAACGGCGCCAAAAACTTGTTGGGTGCTAAATACCTAACACGCAAGTGCACGTATCGCAAACAAGTAGTAAAAGTGGACTCGTGAGAGTCGGATGTCGATCCCACAGGGAATACTCAAATTATCTAATCCTAAGTACCAAATTCTAACAATTATGATTTTTATCCAGCCTACGCAAGGTTGTCAAATTTAATCAACTAAATAATTAATCTAATTATAAAAGCAAATAAACACGAGAAAACATCAATATAAAAACGGATCTAGGATTTTATCTTCCCCCTATGCGATAATTCATCACCCAATTAAACCTCTATCATGCAAGTTGCGATTCCCGATTATTAACCCGAGACACTAAATTACTCATACCCCCCTGTCGCGTGTATTATGAGTCTATTATTCATAAACGATTCACTATATGTCTATGCAAACCAATTATGAATAAAGCATTAAATAACAAGTCTCGTAAACGGCTACCTAAGGTATTATCTGTATGTCTACGATAATACATGCAGTTGACACACTCATCCGGTGAAAAGTACTCGAAGACTCTCCTATCATTGTTCTAATTATTAAAACGATCTGTCGATTCAATTCTAATAATAACACTAGCGACATAAATTAGCTACGTTCAGGCGCTAAATAAGATCAAATAGAAGAAATAATCATGGAATTAAACTTGCATAATATTAGAAAAATGGGTTCAAATCACCACATAGGGTTCGAATAAAGTCCTAGATTAAAAACTTAGCTACTCGTTATTCTTATGATGAACAAAATAGAATAAATAAAATAAATAAGAAAAACTATGCTTGAGTCTTCGTTTATCTTCGTTCTTCGCTTTTTGTGGTCTAAAATTTCGTGCTTATGGTGTAGAGATGTGTTGCTTTTATAGGCTTTTCTTAATAAGGAAGTAGTGGAAACCTAATAGGAATAAATTTCCGCCACTTTCCCCCATCAGGATTTGTTCGTCGATTTGTGCCATGTTGGAGTCCGAAGTTTGGAATGTTGTGTAAATAAGAATTGTAGCCCTTGAAATTAGCTTTACAATGCCGCCAAAATCAGCTGATTCGGAGTTCATATGAAAGAGATATGCCCGAAATGGTGGACACTGCCAAAGTTGTGGCGATATTCTTTCTTCTAATTTGATTTATTTCCTTATTTGCAACTTTTTCCTTTCTTTTTGATCTTTTTTCCTTCATGGTTACCAAATTCTCGTTTTTCACCTATAAAACACAAAATCAATCAATTAAAGCACAAATATAATTAAATCTAAACAAAAGATCCACGTAAAGTGAACGTATTGAGCGTAAAATGTACACTCAACAGTACATGTCGATTACCGGACCAGTAATCCGGTTCGATATTCAGTTTTTCATTATTTTATATACAGTTTTATATAAAATGTTAGTATTTAAACTAAAATTAAAAAATTAAAAAATCAAATTCTTAAATAATTTATATAAAATTTTGGTAATTCGATTATTTACCGACCATATGATAAACGGTATGAAATTTTGGCTTACCAAAATTTCGGTACCATTTTACCTATTGAACACCCCTTAATTTACCAACTGGAGGGGTTTTTTCGTAAGACAACACAGTTGAGGGGTGACAGTAACTATGCAAACTAGAAGGGTTTTTTCGTAATTTAACCTTATCTCAGGGATTGCTGTAATTTTCCCTACCAATTATGATCTTACTGAATCAGCAAATTGGTGACTAAGAAACTCAATAACAGCAACGAAACACTAGTCTTAATCACATCTTGAAATATTATTATAGCATATATATTGTTTGCGTTTCTCAAATTTTGTTTTTTTTAGTGTTCTTTTCTTTTGCATTCAGTATTATGCATATTATATTGTTACTTGTTTGTTGGTTGATTTAGAAATAAAGATGCTTCCACCAGTGACAAAAACAAGAAAACAATTTTAGTACGAGGATGTTTCAACACATTCCTATGAAGTTCAAAATATCTGCGTTACAGAAGTATTCGAATTGGTGAAAAAATAAACATTCAAAAAAGGGCAAATGGCAAAAAAGCCCATCACATGGGACTTAAATGCATTTTAGTCCACAAAAAAAACAGTCTCTCAATTAAGCCCATCCCCATGTCTTTAGTCTAAAATACCCTCAATAATATAATTCTTAACAATTCCACCCATTATGCTCTAACTTCCTTAATATTACACATTGACCCCGGATTTTAACAAATATATCACATTAACCACCAAAAGTTTTTTTTTTCAGAAAATAATTTTTTTTCTGAACTGTTTTTTTTCCGGCCAGATTCCGGCGTTGACCGCCGTTGACTTTTTTTTTTTTTTTTTTTTTTGAAATTTTTTTTCCTGCTTTTTTTTTCCGGCCGGTCAACCACCGTTGACCGCCGGTCTCCGGCGTTGACTTTTTTTTTTTTTTTTTTTTTTTTTTTTTTTTTTGAATTGTTTTTTCTTAGAAAAAAAATATTTTAATTAATATTACTGTCTTGACTACTAAATTACTGTCTCAGACAGTAATATTACTGTTTGAGACAGTAATATTATGAATATTATTTTTCCGAACAGTAATATTATTAATATTATTATCTAAGACAGTTAAATTACTGTTGGAGACAGTAATTTAACATCCAAGACAGTAATATTAATTTAAATAAAAAATTTTTTAAGGAAAAAAATTAAAAAAAAAAAAAAGTCAATTAACAGTTAAGTTACTGTCTCCGACAGTTAAATAACTGCTGGAGACAGTAATTTAGCAACGAATACAGTAATATTAATTAAAAATATTTTTTTTAAGAATAAAAAAGTCAATTAACAGTTAAATTACTGTCTCCGACAGTTAAATAACTGCTGGAGACAGTAATTTAGCAACGAATACAGTAATATTAATTAAAAATATTTTTTTTAAGAATAAAAAAGTCAATTAACAGTTAAATTACTGTCTCCGACAGTTAAATAACTGCTGGAGACAGTAATTTAGCAACGAATACAGTAATATTAATTAAAATATTTTTGAAGAAAAAAAAAAAAAAAAAAACAGTCGATTAACAGTTAAATTACTGTCTCCGACAGTTAAATAGCTGCCGGAGACAGTAATTTAACAGCCAAGACAGTAAAATTAATTAAAATATTTTTTTTAAGAAAAAAAAAAAAAAAAAAAAAAAGTCAACGCCGGAAACCCGGCGGTCAACGGCCGTTGACCGACCGGAAAAAAATTTCAGGAAAACAAAATTCAAAAAAAAAAAAAAAAAAAAAAAAAAGTCAACGCCGGAGACCGGCGGTCTCCGGCGGTCAACGCCGGAATCTGGCCGGAAAAAAAATATTTCAGAAAAAAAATTATTTTCTGAAAAAAAAAGTTTTGGGGGTTAATGTGATATATTTGTTAAAATCCGGGGTCAATGTGTAATATTAAAGAAGTTAGAGCATAATGGGTGGAATTGGTACGAATTAGGGTTAAAATTGGGGTCAAAATTGAAATTTGGGTTAAAATTGGTTAATTGATGAAATTGGGCTAAATTGGGGTGTAAATCATGAAATTGGAGTTAAATTGGGTTTCAAATGAATTGGGGGTAATTTTGGTATATATAAAGGGATTTTCCTTATTTGCAAATAAGTTTGAATGGGGTGGATTTATTTGAAAGACAAAAAAGTTGGATGTCCCTATTTTAATTAAGTGCCCTTGTCATGGGCCTATTTGCCATTACCCCTTCAAAAAATTCTATTTCTTAATAATAATAATAATAAAAAAATTGATGGAACTTTGCAGTATAAGAAAGAAGTGGATATAATGTTAGATGTGGCTCGTTCGTATATTCAGTTGAAGACCTCTACTACTGAGATCGAAACTAGTTTGTACTCGTTTGTGTAAAAAGACAGTTTCTGATACACAACAATATGTTATTTACAAGTCAAGAGACACGTTTTACGATGATCTTGTTTCAAATTATGGAGCTAAAATGGGTAAAAACGGGTACAAACTAAAGAATATTCCACATACTCTAGAAAATTCCCCTAAATTTAACACCATAAGGGTGCACATGTAAGAATATTCATAGTTGAGGGGTAGTTGTAATAACCCAAATAAGAAGTTTTTTTTTTTTTTTTTTTTTTTTTTTTGTAATTTCACCTTATCTTAGGGAGGTGGGCGTAATTTACTATAATATATGTGGTATCGATAAAAATATATTTTTCTGAACTTTCTTATAATTAAAAAAAAGGACTTTGCTGCAAGTGGTAGTAAATGAAATTAGAATAGAAGCTTTAATATACCCTAGATGAAGAGTAGGGATGGCAATTTTTACCCGACCCGCGGGTACCCGCCCCGCAAATAAATGGGGCGGGTACGGGTTCTAATTTTTCCCCCGAAAACGGGTTCGGGGCGGGTGCGGGTTTGTATATACCCGCCCCGTAGACCCGCCCCATACCCACCCCGCATATATATATATATATATATATATATATATATATATATATATATATATATATATATATATATATATATATATATATATTAATCTGGATTTAGAATTATAATTATTGTTTTTATTAGGGTTATCAATTTATTAAACTTTTTTTTTTTAATTTTTTTCTTCAGTTTTACGGGTTTTTTGGCGGGGCGGGTACCCGCGGGTTTTCTACGGGGCGGGTGCGGGTTGGTAAAATTTATACCCGTTGCGGGGCGGGGCGGGTGCGGGTGAACGGGTTTCTTAACGGGGCGGGTGCGGGGAATGCAAAACCCGCCCCATGGCCATCCCTAATGAAGAGTAAATATTATATTTTTAAGACAATTCTGCCATTATTCAAATGAAAATCTCGCAAGAAATACACACGGAGTGCAAGTTGTCAAGAGATAAATAATTTGAGGGTGCGCTTTGCCAAATTTAGAATTTTGGGGTGCAAGTCACCAATCTATGTTATTACCAGGGTGTAAGATGCAATTAAAATATTTGAGAGTTTTTAATAACTAGGAAGGTGGACGTGCGTTGCACGTCTTGTGTCAATTTAATCGGGGTTTTTTTGGGCATATTATTCGATCAAAATAATGCTACAAATTAAAATATCAAAGTTATTTGGAGTATATTGATATTATTCATTAGTCAAACTTACAATATGTTATAGATTCATAATTTCTACTTATATTTGTGTTCAATATTCGATTTAATATTCTTTTTTTCTTTCATCTTGCTTTTTTTTTTTCACATCGATCATCATTGGAAAATGTTATTTAACCATTTCTTTTTATATGTATTAGTTTTTTCTTGCTACTTCTTCTTGGAACACTATCATATTTTCTTGGATATAAAGATTATTATTGTCATTATTTTTCTTTTTGAAAATAGAATTTACTGACTCCTAAAAAGCTAAGGTATTTATAGTTTAACTTTTAATATTATCTTATAAAATGTTTAGACTCATATAGTTTCTATTTATATTTGTATTCATGATTCCATTAATTATTTTTTATTTTCTGTATCTTAATTTTTGTTTTCAAATCTTGAAGCGAACTCCAAAAATTACATCACAATAATTTTGCAACAATACCTAAAAATCCCTGGAAAATTGCGGAATGGTGAAACGATGAAGAAAATCGCAATTGAGGGTTGAAAGTGTAAGCTATGAATATATCTCCTTATTTTAATAATAACCTTACAATTTGGGGACTGAGTTGAATTTTTTTTAAAGATATGAAACAAAGTTAGTTGTTCAACTGCTCCACCGGAACAATGTGGACATGGAATAGAAACATAGTCAACTACACTGATTTTTCTGATTTATAGGTCAAGAAGACTTCTGATTCACATAGTAAGCAAGAAAAATTCTCAAAAGTTTACAAGAACATGGATTTTATTGATCCATTTCCCTGAACCTTTTTTTCCTTTTCATTTTTTTTTCAAGTTAAATTTCGAGTGAGTGAAATAATATTTTTTTTTGTGGGTCATCAATATCATTGCAGTAATGTTTTTCAGTGACGTGATTAATTTTTATACAAACTTTATTCAAATTCTTTTTGTAATATAATGTAACACAAGGAAACATCTATTATCACCACATGTGATCATATTCATAACCCAAAAAGACAAAATTGAAATTGTAACTCAAGAAAATGAGTAAACTAACAATATTTGTAGTGAGGTATATGTTAACCCTAAACCCTAAACCCTAAACATGTCACCAAAATAATTGAAATATTGTGAAGATTTTACAACTTCATTTCATTTTTTCTGTTTCCGAAATGACTTAATTATTCCACTTGGCACTCAAAATATAGCATTCAACACTTTGCACTCTCAAAAGGTAACTAATCATTCACATTGCACCCCAATTGTTTTAGATAAATTCTCTAAGCAAATTATTTGTTTGGTTGATCTTTAGTAAAAAAATATATATATAATTTGCGGAAATTTTCAAGTAACTTAGTGAGAAAATGGTTGAATGGTGGGGAGAACTAAACAATTTAACTTGACACTTTCCACCACAAAAATATATACTATTGCAAAGATCAAAATACCATCGGTTACTACACCCATACACAAATATTTATTTTATGTATACAAAGTATTATTTTTTTTTAAATTTTTATCCTTTAACTATTTTTCACCAATTTACATACAAAGTACCATTTTCATACAAAAAAATCATCATTTTTTTTTACCAATTCTGAAAAAGTGGTACATATCCAATAAATTTGTAATTTATTCGTCATAATTCTATTTTTGAATTATATTTATCACATAAAAGAAAATTTTCATTTATAAATGCTACTAAAACATGAAATTATCTTCATTGACCTTAAAACTTATGTTGGGGTGAATGTGATATTATTTTTTTATCGATGCAAAGTGCCAAAATGCTACATCTCGAGGGTACAAACTGGAACTAAACCTTCCAAAATTAATCAAAAAAATCTTCAATTATTGAAGAAACAATATAACGAAAACTTATCAAATTTATCAATTAAAACTGGAAGTATTGAAATCTCGAGAACTTGCCTTCAAATTTACAATTTGAGTCTAGCCTGAGGTGTTATTATATTTGTTGTAGTCAACAAATACTTACGTGGTCTAGAAAATTTGAAGTCAAATCAGTCACCTAAGAAATGAATATATAACAAATAGAAGCCAACATAAAAAGGTAAAATAACAAATAATTAATATATAAGTTTTACATGTATTCTTTATAATAATTAGGGCAAATTATGAAAACCCCCATGAGATAAAGCCTAATTAAAAAAAAAACCTCCTCATGTTTGTGTAGTTACAAAAATCCTCTTCTGACCAGCGTTTGACTGTTTAAATTCACAGAAAATGTACATTGTCCGTTCGACCCTTCTGTTATTTGAAAAACAATAAATGATAAATTACGAGAAACCCTTCGAGGTAATGTCAGGTATGTTGCCTTCTTACACAGGCCCCCTATGGTGTTACTACTGACGAATAAAATAATTTTTTTCTTTATAATTTATTTATATTTAATGCATACTTTTTAAATTTTATTTGTTTTAAATTGAAATATTATTAGAAATTTATTAAAAAATAATCAAAATATGTTTAACCTAAAATAAGAAATACAGGAATATCTTTCCAAAATATGTGAAATGATTTTATTATACAAATAATTATAAAATTATAAACAAAACAAATACAAAACGAATAAAAACTTTTAATGGTACAAGATATCTTTAATTCTTTTACATATATTTTCTATTTTTAATAATTATAAACTCAAGAAACACATTATAGTTTTAAAATTAAAAGTAACTACGGTTTTTTTTTAAATATATTACATTGTGCCCCCTAAGTAATTAATATGCTTACAATTACCCAACAATAGCGAAAATGACCTTTTCAGATGAATGTTCCATGGAATAAAAAAAAATCGTTAAAAGTAACATCGTAGGGAGACTGTGTAAGACGACAACATACCTCAGGCGGTTTTCGTAATCACGCAAATATGAGGGATTTTTGTAATTTCACTTACATCAGGGGTTTTTTCGTAGTTTGTCTGATAATTACTAAATTCATTCCCGTCACCGTGCATATCGGCATTGCCGGCATTGAAACCGCAAATGCGAAGAGCTATCTCTTGAAAAATCGATGTAAGATGCTATGTAGCCACCAATGGTTCCTGTCTGATTCTCCACATTTTTATAGTCGTAGGTGGTGGTGGTGCCGTGGTGGATCATGGCGTAACCTTATTTTTCGTATGTCTAGAGCATGAAATAGATTACAAAAACATATGTTATTTATCTTTAATGCCGTTTTATTTAAACAAAAATTGTTTGGGGTATAATGAATAATGAATGTAGATTAAAGACTTGAGACTATACAAATTCCCAGCTCAATAAAATTGCTATTAATTAAATATTAATAAATACATTAGGAATTAGTTGAACAATCATTAGGAATCAGACAGTTTTTCCTTATCAATATTGAGTATTCCTGAATTATAGAAAATTTATTCAATGAGAAATTAAAATTTATTTTTATAAATAAATTAAACTAATTATTTATTTATTTATAGTACACGTACTTCTAATCTTACATATTAAAGTAATTACTGATTGGCATAGATAAAATTATGAATTTTATAAACTATTTTTTTATTAGTAAACATAGATATTCAAAATTCGGAGAGTGATAAAAATTCTTCAACTGAAGAAATTTGATACTAACTAATTAAATGAAGAGTCTTTTTTAATTACATTTTAGATAGCGATATATGTTAAGATAAGATAATTAAAAATAATTTTAAACTGTTATGTTGGTATTATTTTTTTCGTTAATTCTATTGTACGTGCATAAATTGACCTTGTTAATTTAATCTTGTCCATACTATATTTGGCAATAGTTAATAATATAATTATTTAATGTCATAAGTTAATATTAATGTATAATAATTAACAATCAGTGTAGTGTATATTACTCAATTGTCCTTAAAGGTTTGAACTTGCCAAAGGGTATTTTTGCCTCTTCAAAAAATGGAAGAAACCACCATAAAATTCCTCCTTTTATAAGTACTAGAAAAGTGCACGTGCGTTGCACGTGTCGTAATAAATATATAATATCTTGACGCCATGTTATTTGGCATTCTTAAGAATGGTGTGAGCGAGATGCAAATTTGTTACACAAACAAGATAAAGAAGGGGATTATCTGTAAAGTTGTTGAGCAATATTAGCTAAAACAAAGAAAAATAGTTTTATTCATAATATTGTAATGTTGTGAATAGTCTTGTTTTCTAAATGGGCGTTAGATTTCATTGAAAGTTCATTGCCCACATGTATCGTGAAAATGTAAGTAATGTATAACTAATACATTGGATATCCCTCCATAACTTAAAACAAAAATAGTCCTCATAATTACAAATTTGGCATAAATTGTATAATGTTGTTGTTTGTCAATCGGTATGGGAAATTAAGATTAATCAAGTGTAGCATAGAAGACAGTAAAAATCATCCTTAATTTTAAGAAAATGGGTAAAATAGAGTTTGCACCCCTGTAGTATCAAAAAGGTCGCATTCACTCCCCTGTAGTATTAAAAACTAAAAAAATCCCGCTATTTTTTATAGTCATTATACCATATTAAATTGTACCATATCTTTTACCTCTAAATTATACCATATGTAACACTTACCATCTAAAGTATTAATTGTAACACTTACCCCTCAATCATCATTTAATTTATTGATAAAAAAAACAACATTTAATTTGTATATCAAATTTTAATAGCTTCACAATGTATCTTTTATTGGATAGAATAACTAAAAAGAATAATTATATTATATTATTAAAATATATATTAACAAAATATCATATCTTAATATTTAAAAATGTTATCTTGCGTTAGGTACAAATGCAATAACATAACATCTAATTGTTTTTGTAACAAATAAAATTTTAAAAACACTAAGAAGTAAGTTATTGAACAAACTTAAGTATTTTTATTTATTTTAATTCATTAATTTCTGAAAATATATTTTCATTCATTATTATATAATATATATTATTAACAATGTTTTTTCAATAATTTAATATTAGTTATTTTAAATTCTATATGATCCAATAATTATTGTATGGTTATGCTATTTATTATCCCAAAAAATATACACTTTTACAATTTCAAATACTGCATTGACTTTTCAATTGATATTTTTGATAAATTATGTGAATTATTTTTCAATTATTTCATTTATTATTATTTTTTAAAACTTAAGATGTAAAATACTTGATGCAAAATAATCAATGTGTTAATCTTATGCAACAGCTTTCAAGTGCTCACGTGTGTAGAGACAAAAAAAATCGGTTGCCGATCCCCTTGCGGCATGGGCGCATAATCACTATCACCTTCATTAATTATTTTCGGCAAACGACCTTCTTAGGTCAGTATTGATTGCATATCGATGTGATGTTTTTGTGATATAGGACTTGCGACCATAAGGATTGGAATGCAGTCGCAGAAACTCTAGATGAATATGGATCAATCTCAACGTAGGAGAAGAGCGCAAAACTTGAATAATTTAAGGTCGTGGTGAGATATTTCAGATATTGGCATTTCCAACCCCATATGGAGCCTTTTTTATATTTGAGTTACAATAATCAACATAGGCATATTCTTTTAGTTATTTATTTTCTTACCCACTTTTGGGGCTTTTGTGTAATATTGTAGCAGGGTTTTTTTTTTTTTTGGTCCGTTTTTATTCCTGATCTCTTAGGGGTAGTGTTTTCCTTGTGTTAGGCCCACGATGTTTTTAACCAGACCCCCTTATACTTTCATTAGTATTTAATGTAATAAAAGGAGTTTGGCCAAAAAAAAAAGGGAGGGTTAAGGGTTACATAGGCTATAAATCACGGGTGCAAAACGTTTTTAACCTGTTTTATTCAAATTAATATTATGGGATAAAAAAAATTTAATTCAAAAACTAAAACATGACTGCTAACACTGAATAAATGAAGAATATTACACAATACATGACTATTAACATTAAATAAATTAAGAATATTAAACAATAAAATTTTATTTATTCAATGTCACCCTTTTATTGAAACTTCACAAATACCACCATTGAAATTGACAAACAATCAAAAAGCACAATGTTGTGGCAGAATGGTGCAAGAATTTGGGGACATTTCTGGTTATGTATTGTATTATTGTGTTTCAATAAATTTGTTGATCGGAGTTGCGGCTTTGATGGGAGACATTGGTGGGATATTAAGGGTTTCACATCGGAGAGTTGGGGCTGTAGATACAGGTTGAAATTGCAGGCGAGGTGTTGATGAGTTTGAGAAAAAATTCACTGAATCTGGACTCGAGATTTAGTGAACCTCGAACTTCGCAAGCCCTCAGATACAATTTCTCATTGACGATTAAACGTATCGTAAAAAAGGGAATTTCATTTTATTTAACAATATTGTGGTCTTTGATCGAAATTATTTTTCATTTGGTTTAATAATCATTATAAAATAATGGAGTGATTCAACAATCTATTTTGATTTTTATTTCAATATTTTCTTCATTGAAAATTCATTGCCCACATGTATCATGAAAATGTAAGTAATGTGTAACTAATACATTGGGTATCCCTCCACAACTGTAAAAAGAATATCACTCCTCGTAATTACAAATTTGGCATAAATTGTATAATATTGTTGTTTGTTAATAGTTATGGATATTTAAGATTAATCAAGTGTAACATAGAAGAAACTTAAGAACCATCCTCAATTTTAAGAAAAAAAAATTAAATATAATCCAACAACTACAGTTCAAGTAATACATAAAAAAACCGGAATGAAAAATGAAATCATCTATTACCAGATTTCACGTGAACACGTTCAACTTTTCCATATTTGGAGAACGGTCGTTTGAAGTCCAAATGGCTAACCTCGAATCCAAAATAAATTTATTCCTATCCAAAGTGCGTGTCAGACTTTGAAATGTATACTATAAATAAGCATGCAGTCTGGAATTCCTCCAGGAAACCACTATATAGATCAATGAGTCGGGATCATCTCATGCAAAATAATGTCGTTGAAAATAAATGATCGGGTGAACATAATCTTCAATTTTAGCACTCCATGTCGAATAACCAGCAGATTGAAGCCAAAAATTGTATTTAAATTTTATATTCCAATAAATGAACACATCGAGGCATTAAAACTGATACACTAAAATACGAACTTTGTACTAATACAAATTGAAAATAACATACTAAAATATAATTATTATTGTAGATTTGAAAATTGTATCATAAATAAAGGTTTTTCGAATAAGGTAATTTAGTTAATTCTAATAGTGTAATAATAGATAATAATAGATTATAAAAAATAACGATCATGTACTCTTTGATGGTGAACCAATTCCATATTATGATCTGAGGCGGCTATCGGAGAATCAAAATAAATAATGCAATTAGAATTAGAAGTGATGTAATTGTAAAAAAAAAAATGAAAATATTAAGGATGCACTATTCATCCACCCATTATGAGTCAAATAGAAGGTTTCATCGAATTTGTATTCGAGATCTACAGACAAACATAAAGAAAAAATTAAGGAATAAAGAATGATAAATTGGATTAATAGTTATTAAATTTACACTTTAAACAAGATAAAGTATCTTCATGGGGAATTAAACATTGTAGAGGCTATTGCAAGAACAAAGATGGAAGAATTTAAATAACCTTATTTTCTTCATTTTGTTGCCTCTTTGATGAGTCTCCTAATAAACATCATACGATTATTTACTATCTCATAATATTCATACATTATATATATACACACACATTATATATATTTGGAATTACATGATATATTGAAGGGTCTGTTTTTTTGTTTTTTTTTTAGTTTAATCAAAACGTGTGTCATGAATGTAACCTTTATGCAAATTATTGAGGGGAATTGCATGGGCTTTGTTGTATAATTGACTTGTCTAATACTCTAATTAAGTTTAACATTCCGGTGGAATTGGATGCCCCTTTTCCATTCAAGAATCCTAATAGTTCAATTAATATTGCATTAATAATTATCCTAATTAATATGTATTAACAAATTACTTGATTGTAACCGGCAAAAAATAATCATCATTAAAAGTGTAGTGGGCAAGTAAAATAAGTATAATTATTTAATATTATTTCATAGTAATAATTATTCTAATTAATATGTATTAACTAATTACTTGTTTTAACACAAAATATAATTATCATTAAAATGATAGTGGACAAGTAAAATAATTATTATTATTTAATATTATATCATAGAAGTGGCGTTTTTTTTTAGTTTGTTATTGTTATTGTAATGTATATTTACCATATTATCCACCAAATAAGTTATTGGGCGAAGGGTAATATTGGACACACAAAAAAGGGAAGAAACCATTACCAATTATTCATACTTTTATAGTAGGTATAGACTAAATAAAGAATAATATTAATGAACTGCAGTTGAAAGCTTTCATGTTTGGATAACATCTATTTGGGATAAAGAATACAACTCAATTTATACAGGAGATATCAAAGAAAAGAAAATGGTAAATCCAATAATTAGTATACTTACATTTATAGCCATCTCCACCTTTTATATTTACATCACATCGGACAATTGAGGATGACTAACTTCGTTAAGTTGGTGAGACGTAGCATGGCTTCCCGAGACTGCAGATATCGCAACTTGTTGCATTCGACTAGTGTTATTGTCTCTATCGAAGAAAAGTTATTGTTCCCGAATAACCAATCAGGCAATTCTTCTATCTCACGAAAATCAGTTAACTGTAGCTCAGAAAGAACATTGAGATGTTAAAGCTGACGCTTTGAAAACAAGGAAAGGAAAGCCTAAAAACAAGTTTCAAAACAAGGCTTCTTCAAGTAATAATAACCAAAATCACTCTTTTAAAAAACCTAAAAAGAGCAATGTGAGGAGTAAGAACAAAGTTAAAAGCACAAAATATTACAACTATGGAAAGCACAACCTAATGTTGTAACTGATAATCTTGGTGATGTGTTCATGATTGGTGATTATGTGAATTAAGTTATTTTATCTCTCTATGATTGGATCTTTGATTCTACATGCACAGAGCATATGACCCCTAAAAGGCTCTTATTCTCATCCTATATGAAATTGAAAAATGGTAATGTGTCCATTGTTGATAGCAGTGGTATAAATGTAATTTAAATTGGAACTATTTGCCTTAAGTTTGAATTTGGTTTTGAACTTCTACTTAAAAAATGTTAGGCATGTTCCTAATTTGAGTAGTAACTTATTGTCTTTTATTGTGTTAGAGGATAGTGGTTTGCATGGTAATTGGGACATGTTTGCCAAAGGATTATGAAAGGTGATCAAGTTATGTTTAAATTTGTTAGAATGCAAAATCTTATGTGTTATGCTTAACCTATTTTCCATGCTAATTCTGTGAAAGAGACAAGGATGACGAAGGTACTAGAGAGAGAAGGAGACAAAAAGAGAGAGAAGCACACAGCTGAATGAGCTGTTAGTGTTGAGAGGGAGGAGAGTAAGGGAGAGCAAATGAACGTCCAAGATCAATCATACAAGACGGACGATCAAGATCAGATTAGACTTGGATAGTGGGCTTAAGTTGCTTGGGCCAAATTCCTTGATTTGGGCTGCTAGAATTAAAAGTTTGGGCCCACATCACGAAATTCATTTGTGGACTCACTTCTCAACAGTATTAAATAAAATTGCTAATATTTTTATTATACTTTATAAATATAATTATATTTTAAAGTTGGAGATAGATTCAAGACAGTTTTATTGTGATCCTTTTTTTTTTTGCTCAATATTTAATTTGATTTACTCTGATGTGTCGATTGCCATCAATTGACATCGCTCGTGAATTTATATTCGATCTTTATTTTTTATTCTTTATTCATTCTATAAAATAATAATAAATATTTATATTAATGAGTATTACAAATAAAAGAATGATAAATCACGCTCTTTTGACTTTTAATACTAAATATTTTGCTTTTATTGTGTTAAAATTTTGAAAGTCCATTTACTATTAGATTTTAAATTTTAGCATGTAAATCATAGAACATTTGTTGTTTAGTTGTAGATTTTTCAATGCTATATATTTCTTACTTAGTACAAATCAATGTCTCATAAATATGTGTAAATTATTTAATATATTAATATTGATAACATTTTAAAGAAAAAAAATTACGACTTACAATTCCTTACGAGTTCCACTTGTTTGTGGAAATGCTTTAATGAGGATTGTTCTGTTGACCACAAACTCAGATATGTTTCTCTAACATATATTGTAACGTAATGGTTATACTTTGCTGGCATCTCTAGTTTTGTCCTTGTTTGAATTTTCCTTCTGTCGATTTCCAAGTTGGAAAGGTCTAGTATAATCAACGACTCAGATGGAAAGCTCGACGACAAGGTGAGTTACAATGAATAGTATATACTTTTGGGTTGATGATAATTTTTCTCCGTGTTTATTTTGATTTGATTATATGTCCTGCATATTAGTTGGAACCTAGCTCAAATCCTGAATAATGAAGAAACTTCTCTGAATTTGCCTCAAATTTCAGAAACTTGATTTAGTTTTGTCTGGTTTGGGTAAAGGATTAGTCTCTTTTTATTAGAGAACACGAACCTGAATTCAATAAGGCAAAAGTATATTTCCAAAATCTAAGTACAAAACTAAACACCGGAAGAGTTTCCATCATACTATAACTGATTCACATTACAAAAAAACTTATTCAAATTAATATATATATATATATATATATATATATATATATATATATATATATATATATATATATATATATATAGTACTTGGGCATAATCTTCTGTTTCAGGCCTAATCACTACGGGAAAATCGACCTTTGATTTTTTGCAGCTCTGTTAGAACTTCTTTTATGTCTATTCTATCACCAGAAGATTCCGCACAACACTTCAAAGCCAAATCTAGTACTGAAGACACACATTGCACGTTTTTTTCAAAGCCTTGTTCGTTTTCTGTATTCAATAAATTGGCATCTATAACCTCAATTGATGACTCGTTATTAAGTGAGCTTTGAACCCAATTCTTTAAGGTTAAATCTCCATCAAACATATCATCACTCGGTTTTTTTCTCGTAAAAGTTTCCATCACCATCACTCCATAGCTATAAACATCACACCTTGTCGAAACTAGCCCTTCCAAACCATACTCTGTAAACAACAATAATATTGTATAATGCAGTAAATGATCAAAAGTGAAATCCAATTGATAATATATAAAAATGACATGGGTTGAAGTGAGAATATTAACTAACCTGGTGCAATGTAACCCATTGTTGCTAGGGTGTTGGTGTGCATAGTGCTCTCACCTTCGCCCAACAATTTTGCTATCCCGAAATCACTCACGTGGGCAACCATCTCTTCGTCTAACAATACATTGCTTGGCTTCAAATCGCAATGAACAATGAGAATCGAATAGCCATGGTGAAGATATTCTAACGCACATGCAACATCGATCATTATGTTCAATCTTTGCATGAGATCCAAGCAATAGTTGTGGGAATATAGCCATTTGTCGAGGTTCCCATTTGGCATGTATTGAAGTACCAGTGCCTTGAAATCCTCGTTTGAGCAACTGCTAATGACGTTGGTAAGATTTCTGTGACGAATGTTGCGCAATACTTCACATTCGACTCCGAAGCTTATACAAGCAGCTTCCGACAGCGAATTGAAGACCTTGACAGCGAAAATCTTCCCATCTCTTCGAACGGCTTTGTACACAGAACCAAAACTCCCCATGCCTATTAAATTCGTCTCACTGAAGTGTTCAGTTGCTTGTAGGAGTTCGTAATACGAAATTCTTTCTGGTACAGTGGGAACCAACCCGTCAATTCCATTGATTGCCTGATTTTTTCTTTTGTATCTTACGAAAATGAAGGCCAAAGAGAGAAGCGAGATCAATAAAACAACCCCACTAACAATAAATAAAGCTAAGCGCACATTTTTCATCCTTGGCATGTGTTTGGAAACATTATTGTTGCAAAGTGGTACATTGAACCTTGGAATTCCACATAATGCATCATTCCCTTTAAAAGACTCGATAGTGAAGTTTACGAAAGGACCCCCAGTGGGAATTTCTCCTCTTAGAGCATTAAAAGAGACATTAAGGTAGTCCAGGTATTGAAGTTTTTCAAAAGACTTTGGGATTGAGCCGGAGAGGCTATTGTAAGACAAGTCTATACTTATCAAACTGATCATCCTCCCCACGGAATCGGGAATAGAACCTTTCAGTAGATTATGTGCCAAAGACAGAGCATTCAAAGATATTAAATTTTCAATTGTGCTTGGAATAGACTCCGAAAGCTGGTTCATTGATAGATTGATTAGAATTGTTTTCAATAAATTACCAATTTCTGGAGGTAGAAATCCAATCAAAGAATTTGACGAGAAGTCTAAATACATCAAATCCGTGAGGCGCCATATACTTGATGGTATGCTTGAAGTCAGCATGTTAGATTCTAGAGACAGATCTCTTAAAGATGTGATATTTCCTAAACATTCGGGTATTGGACCGAAAAAATTATTTTGGCTTAAATATAAATCAACCAAGCTGTGTAAATCACAAAGACCCTCTGGAATGGAACCTCTCATATTATTGTTATATAAATATAATCCTTGAAGCTTCTGCAAATAGTTGATAGTAAGTGGAATGTTACCAGACAACCCGTTCATGTGTAAAGAAAGTTTCACAAGGCTGCTTAAATTACCGACTTCTGCAGGAATGACCCCATTAATGTTACAATTGTAGACATATAAATATTGCAGCGAGGTAGACAAATTCCCAATGGAAGCTGGAAGGATGCCACCTAAAGGATTATCACCAATTGCGAGCACTCTTAATGATCTGCAATTTGTCAAGGAAGTTATGAAGCTCAATTCCGAAGAAGTTGATTCGGTCCTTAGATTGTTGACGGCTAGGGTTATATATTCAAGATGTCTTAGGTTACCTAGCAAATGAGGTACAAAACCAGTGAACTGGTTTAAAGCGAGTTGGAGAATTCTGAGTTTAGAACAATTAGTGATGGAATCGGGTATTGTTCCAGTGAGGTAGTTTGTATGGAGATAAAATGTCTCAAGAACAGATAATCCGTGACCTAAATTAGTTGGAAGACTGCCTGACAGACTATTTTCTGAAAGATCAATATCTATAAGATTTGACATGTTAAAGAGCACTAATGGAATAAAACCAGTGAAGAAATTGGAGTATAATTGTAATATTTTCAGTTGGTAAATTTTGCCAATTTCTCGCGGTAAACCACCTGTCAAGATAAAAAAAAATTAAAAATTAAACATTGCAACTATAAAGAAAGTAATAATATTGAAAGTTGCTAGAATCCTATTTGAATTCTAATTTCATGTGGGGATAATATAAAATAAAAATTCAATATTTATCTCATTAGGAGACTTGAGAGAAGGGGGGAATTTTTTAACGCATACTCCCTCTGTCTCATATTATATGTCTTTTTAGAGAAACTTTTTTTCCAAATTATTTGTTATTTTAGATTTTCAATGAAGCATTAATTGCATTGTTTTCAATTTTACCCTTAATCACTCCTATTTAATTAGTTGAGAATCAATTAACGTCGAGGATATTTTAGTTATTGTATCAATTTTTTTTTACTATAATCTAAGCACATTTATTGATTTTCTTAATATGTGCAAAACAACTCAAAACGACATTTAAATTAGGACCGAGGGAGTATATTACACATGTTTGGGCGGGTGAATCCAAGAAGGGAACTTATTATTTTATTGTATTAAATGTTATTTATTGGTAATTTGTTTTATATGAGAGTAGTTGGTTTATAAGGAAAAAATAAAATCTTCCATATCTTAATATATCTCCTACGTGATTAAGAATCTCTAACATAAATTATTTTTTCTAGTCTTACTTTTGCTGCTCTCTCAAAGAGAGTTTTTCATAAGAAAAATCAAGATTCAAACTTTGCTTAGAAAAGAAGATCGGTTCTTCAGGAGAGCTTAGAAGACTCTCGGGAAGAGGTCGATCCGCCGACTGAGGTTTCAGCGTTAAAGGGAGTTCAACTGTGCAGAATGGAGAACCAATTATAATTTCGAGTAGTACACAAAAACGACGTCAACAAAGAGAAGTCTTTGCATTTTGAATAAGTCCTATTATTGTATTCGTAAAAATGAAGTTAGTAAATTTCGTTTGCAGGTCCCCATGGATTAGGATACGTTTCTATCCGAACCACATAAAAATTTGTGTCGTTTTAATTACTGTTTTATCAACCGTTGCAACACTTAACAAAACAGTAACTAAAACTGATTCTAGAATTATTTTGACACAAATTACAATATTTGCACGAAATAATTCTAACACAAGTCTTACCTGATAAATTGTTGACTGAGATATCCAATTCGTTGAGTTTTGTAAGATTCCCGATATCTTTTGGAAGGTTTCCGTACAGATGATTGTGATATAGTCGTAAAAGCTGGAGAGAAGAAATATTGAAGATACTGAGGGGAATTGTACCACTAATCTGGTTTTGATCAATGGCAAATTCAGTCAGGTTCTGAAGATTCCCAATCTCGAACGGGATAACACCTATGGAACACCAACAAACCAAAAGCTCTTACAAAAATATATAATCATCATGATAAGAGGTTTCCAACTTTCTTGAATGAAATTGTGATGGAGCTTGAAATTAAAGAAGAAAGAGAAAATCAATGTCAATTATAATGACATTGTATTTAAACAAGAAATGTAAAACTATATCAACCTTGTTCAACAAGAATGTGAGGTATCGTACCATTTAAATTGTTGTTCGCGAGATGTAATATCCGAAGAAATTTTAGCTTGACAATCTCTCTAGGTATCTTCCCACTAAATAAGTTGTCGGACAGTGATACCAATCGAAGTTGTGAACATTCGGATAGATTTAACGGAAGTTCGCCACTCAACTTGTTGAAATATAGGTCAATTTCTTGAAGAAGTGGAAGTTTACTACACAAGTCACTTGGAATGCTGCCAGTCAATTCGTTTCCTCGGAAAGATATAACTTTCAAGGCCGACAGGTTAAATACGGATGACGGTATATGACCGGAGAGATGATTGTAGTCCATGTTTAAAGTGTGCAGATTGTGAAGCCTCCCTAACACATGTGGAATATTTCCTTGAAGAGAATTCAAAGAAAAATCAACAACTCGTAGATTTGTCAGATTAGAGAGGGAACTCGGGATGAAACCGGTAAAGCTATTATTTTGTAAGGAGATAAACTTCAATCTGTGTAGAAGAGACAATTGTTGAGGAATAACACCACTGAAAAGGTTGAAACTAAGATCGAGTGAAACAAGGAAGGAGAGGTTTTCTATTTGTGGTGGAATTGTGCCCGAGAGACTCATGTGGGAAATATTCAATGCAGTCACTCGATGGTTGCGCAAATCGCAGGTGACGCCAATCCAGCTACAGATAGAGCTCGAATTGGTCCAGTTGCTTGTAATAATACCATAAGGGTCCAAATTGACGTGTGATTTAAGAACGAAGAGAGAGAATTGATCTACGGCGGGGGTGGTTGATTTTTTTACGGCTACGCAAGAACACGATATTTGGAGTAGGACTGATGTACATGCAAGAATGTAATAGCAAGTTTTCTCCATGGCTGTAAAATACAATGGTGATATCTGTATAGAGAAGAGAGTTATCCAATTCTTGAATGCAAAGACAAAAGTCTTGAGTTTATGATTTGTATATAGTTTCGGTTGAAATTTATAAAGGGAAAACACATAAAAAAGAAAGTAGGGTAAATTATACCTACACCCCTGAGGTATGTTAAAATAGTTTTAAGGTCTCTATAGTATCGGTAATTACAATCACTCCCCTGAAACATCGTTAAAACTGTAACGGAATAATGCATTAGATATGTGATTCAGATAGATTTCTAACGGACTATTAGTTTCAGGAAGTGGTGGAGACAACATCGAGTTAGGGGGTAACATGGCTCCCCCAACATTTCTTAAATCACCCCTAGCTCTAGGTTGTCTCCACCACTTCCTGAAACTAATAGTTCGTTATAATTTTATCGGAATAACGTATCAAATGCATTATCCCATTAGAGTTTCTAACAATATTTCAGGGGGTGATTATAATTATCAATACCACATAGACCTTAAAGTTAGTTCAGCATATTTCAGGGTGCAGGTGTAATTTACCCTAAAAATTATAAAGAATTAAGAATTAATAATAAAAAGTCAGAATATTTTTAGTGAGAATCTAATTGAGTGCAACAAATGACCTTCGCAAATAGATAAATTAACGGGTAAATTGCACCCACACCCCTGAGGTTTGCTAAAATAACATTGAGGTCCCTGTGGTATCGATAATTACACTCACCCCTGAAACATCATTAGAAATTGTAACGGGATAATGCATTAGATACGTGATTCCGATAGATTTCTAACGGACTATTAGTTTCAGGAAGTGATAGAAACAACATCGAACTAGGGGGTGACATGGCTCCTCCAACATTTTTTAAATCACCCCTAGCTCTATGTTGTCTCCACCACTTCCTGAAACTAATAGTTCGTTAGAATTTTTATCGGAATAACGTATCAAATGCATTATTCGGCCATTAGAGTTTCTAACAATGTTTCGGGGAGTGGTTGTAATTATCAATACTACAAGAACCTTAAATTTATTTCAGCATAACTCAAGGGTATAGGTGTAATTTACCCTAAAAATAATAAAGAAGTAAGAATTAATAATAAAAAGTTAGAATATTTTAGTGAGACTTGAGAATGAGATAATTGAGTGCAACAAATGACCTTCGCAAATAGATAAATTAATTAAGTGGCAGACAAAAGAATCTCTCTCTTTTCTTTTTAATGATAGCCTCAGAAATTTTACCCGTTCTCTTTACTTGATTATTTCATAGTCTTCACTCTTGGTTTTATTTTTCCAAAGTGTTGATGTAAAAAAAAAAAGAAAAAAAAAAGAAGGTAAATTACATCCACATATATGTTTAAATAACTTTAAGGTCCCTGAGATATCGATAATTACATATCACACTCCTAAAACATTGTTAGAAGCTCTAATGGGATAATGCATTTGATATGTTATTTCGATAGAATTCTAATATACTACTAGTTTCAAGAAGTGGTGGAGACAATAAAAAGCTATGGGTGACTTAAGAAATGTTGGGGGAACTATGTTACCCCCTAACTCTATGTTGTCTCTACCATTATCTAAAAGTAATAGTCCGTTAGAACTCTATCGGAATAATGTATCCAATGCACATTATCCCATTATAGTTTCTAACTATGTTTCGGGGATGAGTATAATTATCGATAAGCATACCTCAAGGGTGCGGGTATAATTTATCCTAAAAAAAAGTGTAGTCCAATTTCTCTGTTTTTTCCACAAACTTGACAAATTTAATGCCAGCAGCCAACAAAGACTTGTGCTAACTGGTGGAGGTTTTAGAAGCCATTATATTTTATATATACTGGCAATTTTTTCTTTTCATTGTGCCAATCACAAGGTATCCTGATTTTTTAATACGCACTAATCAGAAAATAATAAGCTTATTTAACAAACCGCGTTATCCTTTGTAAAAAGTGAAAAATGTAGCTGAGAAAAGAGGCAATCTTTCAAAAAGATACGTCCATGGAAATAAAAATTTTATAATTTCATATTGCACTTTCGGGGCCATCTATTATCTCAACGGGATGTGACATTATTTTTTAATTTTGTACCTTGCACAATATCGCACTTGAATGTATTTTATTATGCACGCGTATGTAATATCATATTTGTCATGTTCATCATGTACGCGTGATCAAAATTCAACTCGACCTTAGGAATCTATCCTCTAATGGAGATTGGAGATATGTACATGGGAGTATACTCTGTTAACCTCAAATTTAAATGTCTGCAAAATAAATTACAAGACAAGAAAAAATAGGAACAAATAAATATATTTAATCAAAACGAAATGGTTACAATCTTTGTTGATTCCTCTTATTCATCTCCTAGATTTAATCCAAGGGCCGAAACTTGTTCTTGAATTGAAAGCGTGATTCATTCCTTGATTTGCGGAAGTAGATATGGATATCTAGAAATCCATTTGGGGATTTCTAGGTCTTTGTGGATATGGCGCCTTGATGAAGAGGTAGAACCTCCGCGGTTGTTGTTCTTCGTCGGGGCAAGAGCTCGAGACTTGAGAGCTTTTGAGTGCTTGATGTACGCCTAGCTTGATGCTTGATGTCCTTGTCCCCTCCCATTTGTATGTGTTTGATACCTCCTTTTATAGGCTCGATTTAGGGTTTCTCGACTTGAAATTTGGCCGGTGGACTTGGACACTTGCAAATTCATGTGAGCTAGCTTTTATAAGGCCGAATGACTAACCCGAATAAGTAAGGATCTAGTGTTTATTTTGGGTTAACTCACATAACACATTTGTGAAGTACAAATATAGTGTGAACTTCCACATAAAGCCCACGGGCTATGATTTGAGATCCAAATTAGTATCCGATTTATTTGGGTTATTAATTTGTAACTTAATCTAAAAAAATTGATACAAGCCCAAATTTTTTGTGGCCTTTTAATCGAGATCTGAATTAATAACCAATTTATCTAGGTCATTAATTCGTAAATTTAATTTCAATTTTGATGCCAACATACTCAAAATGACTTGATATTGGGAATCACACCATCCGGCATCCAAGAGAAACTATACGTGGATACACTCAAAATACATCAATCACGGGAATCACACATTTCGAGAGAGAGATATATGTACAGTGGGTGCAAAATAACCCCAAAACCGCTTGAGTTTGGGCTTACTGTTAATAGCCTCTAAATTGGCTCTTGGTGGGTCTTACTACGTCTTCGAGCTTTAGGCTGGAGTTATATTCCGATCTTTTTCCTTTAAATTGGCTTTTGACGGATATTACCTCGTATTAACTCAACGAGCTTCACGCTGGGATATTTTTTTTTTTTTTACGGCCTTAGCCTTTAAATCATTTTTTGACGAATATTATTACGTCTTGACTCAACGAGCTTCAGCTCGGAGTTATATTCGGGATTTAGCCTCTAAATCAATTTTCTTGTTTCAACGATTTAGACTCGGAGTTACATTATCAATTTAGCCTCTAAATCGACTTTCTTGTTTCAGCGAGCTTAGGCTCGAAGCTATATTTGATTTACTTGATGGGAATTCCAACGGCATGACTCAACAAGTTTTTTAGCTCGGAGTTATATTTATGACCACTATACGGTCTCTGTTAAACTCTACGAGTACTATGCCGAAGTTAATACGATAGTCTCTAAATCGACTTTAAACGGAGACTATTATTTATCTAACTCCACGAGCATCAGGCTCGGAGTTAATCTCATAGTCTCTATATCGACCTTCAACTGAGATTATTATGTCTTTTACTCGATGAGCATCATGTTCGAAGTTAATATCTTGGCCTCTAAGTCGACCCACAAATCTGTTAGAATTAGCATTTGCTTATAGCACAAGCTTGCAAATATATTGTTGGAACCACGGCTGCAATTTGACGATTGATCATAAAACTTGTGGATGAGGCTTGGACTCCATTTATTCTCTAATTTTATAGGTAACAAGTTGCTGCAATAAAAACCACGATAATAGTGGAGATAGGCAAGGTGAGGCGCGGACTAGGTCGCTCTCTTAAGACGAATTTCACGACCCCTTCTCTAATGAGGTGCAAAAAGGTTCCGATCGTGTTGCCTATGGGATACAACAGCCCAGCCTATCTCTCCGCTGTAACTTCACCGAAATTGCACGTTCGAGTGAAGTAGAAGCTTACACCCGACACACAACAAGAGCTCTAAATATATGTATATAGTATAGAAGAAAAGTGTTTCTTTTTCGCTTCACTCTACTACGTTGCAAAACCACAAAGTCCCCCTTTTTATAGTATAAAACATGACCACCATAAAACCTCTATTTAATATAGAATTAAAAGAAAATATTGAGGTTTTATGTGACAAAATAAAGTCTTTGGAGGTTTCAAAATATTGCTCTAAATGATCTCATAAATTGGTCAAAAAAAATATTTAATAAAATGTTATTTTTATTAAAAATCCCAACATAAATTTCAACGGCAATTCAGCAAATATATTAATTATATATGTATATACACAAAACCATCATATCCTTTGAAAAATGATAGCGTATAAAATACCGAAGTATTCGCACACAAGCTTGCACATATATATTTCAACAACAATTCAGCAAATATATGAATTATAAATGTATGCACACAAATCCATCATATCCTTTGAAAAAAGAGTAGCGTATAAAATACCAAAGTATTCGCTCATCATTCTCGTTTATCTTTTTGACAATAGTATTAAGGATCTAAATTTCCGTAATATAAAATAGAAAAAAAAAATAGCAAATTCTTATCAAGCAAACGTCGTGCTTACGTGTTATAAAATAATCCTATTAATCATAAAAATATAAATACGTATATTATTAACAAGCATAAATGAGTGATATTGCTTTGCGAGAAGTGGAAATTTATAGAAAGCCAAAAGCTTCTGTAATTCATTTACATTGGTGGGGGCATATATTTATCAGTGTTCTAAGTATTGGTTGTGGCGGCCGATATATCGGCCGCCATATTGGTGGCGGTAAGCCTTTACGATATTTGTGTGTCAATTTTGAAAATTGGTTTTTTGACTGTGAGGCGGTCTGTGGCGGGTCAAATCGATATATCGGGTCAAACTTCGAGCGACATATCGAAAAAATATTTTTTTCTAATTTTATTTATTTATTTTTTATTAGAAGGAAAATAGGGTGTTTATTATTATTTCTTTTTTCAATTCCAACTCATTATCTCTTTCAATCAAACCCAAATTCAGCGATCCCGTAAGAAAAATCTGGCCTAGAAAAACAAAAATACAAAACAATCCAGCATTCTCTATCTCACTATTAATGCTAAATGTTTGTTATGTGATTAGAATATAAAAACGATGAGGAGCGAATCAAGTTCAATTTTGTTTTATACGTTAAAGTACTTATAGTTAATATTTAGAAATATATTACACTAAATCAAAAAACCGATTTATTTCTGATATATCACTGATTAATCACCGTCGCACCGATTTATCGTGTGGCGGTCCCAAACCGCCTCGGACCCGATAACCGATATTTAGAACCTTGATATTTATTAAAAAAAACCACAAGGCTTTATCATCTATCAAAAGATTAGCACAAGTCATTTGGATTGGATATAGCTATCAAAAGATTAGCACAAGTCATTTGTATTGGATATATGTTACAATAGTAAAAAAAATTGGTAACTTGAAAAAACTAGTTGAATCAAGAATACATATAGACAAAATAATATAAAACTAAATATTTTAATATTTAATAAAATTAGAATTAAAATAAATTATCAATGTCACAATTTATAGATACATGATTTACAATTTTATACTATATATTGATAAAACATAACAAGTTAATTGAAAAAAATAATAATAAATACTAACATAAAAAATCAACTTCAACAAAAGCATGTGTGACAGAATATCACTAGGTAATAAATTTTCATAATACAACAAAAGATACCATTCAGCTATTATTACATGCATGCCATCATTCTCATTTTTGCATGCCAAAACATTCACTAAGCCAATTCACTATTACATTAAGCCTTAGTTGTAAGTGCAAAAGTTATATAATACACAGCAATAATAATAATAAATCCGATTATCAAGAAGAATCAACCAAGATCGGGAACCGTGAAGAACTCTTCGTCGTCGTCTTCGATCCTAGGTTTCTTGTTCGGGGAATAGTATTTTGGCGCTCTGTAATAAGAGTTCATGGTATTGGATTGAGACATCGGTAGCTGCGGTACTTCTGCCGCGTCTAAAGCCTCTTGTGGAACTTGTTCGCCGAACAGATTCATCTCCGTTAGCCACTCCAGCTCGTTAAAATCGAGCTGCTCCTTCTGCACACGATTAAATCAAATTTAAATAATCAATATTATGTAAAGTATGCTGACCTAATAATCACGATAGATTTTTCAAAATACTACAGTGAAACCTCTATAAATTAATACAGACAGGACTAGGGAAATTCTATTAAATTATCGAGTTAATAATTTAAAGACGTTTTCACCGAATCGGGACCGAGAGAAACTATTATTTAATCAAGGTTATTAATTTATTGAGCATTAATTTATCGAGGTTCTACTGTATGCCCATAACGTAGTAAGTATCATGTTGCAACTGTTGTCATAATATTAAATTCATAAGGTCGAAGCTTCGACGGAGAAATCCGAAATCGGAATGATCCCATTAAAATTTGTATTTTTCGGGCAAAAAAATCTCGAAAGTACGAAAATATTTCTGATCCAAATCAAAAAATGTTGTAAGAAAAAAAAATATTAAACCCATAATTTTATAAAGTCGAAACGTAATAAACCAATCAGATTAAGGGATTGTCGTAATCCCATCGAAATTCATGAACTTTCTTGAGAAAAAGAAAAAATCTCGACCCAATTAAAAAAGAACGTTGAAAAAATAGAAAAACCTAGAACAAAAAAACGAAAAAAGAATAGGTGGACTTTCGGAAATTTCATTCAAATTTCAAGGCCAAGTCATTATATATTGAAAATTAATATAAGATTTTTCGTCACAAATATAATTAATTTAAAAATATGTTACCTTGTCTGAAGAGTCATACGAAAATTGAAGCAAATCGTCAACAGCCCAAGATGGCGACGAGACAGCAGAAACATTGTGCGGCGTTGTTTTCAGACCAATCTGTTGTTGTTGTTGTTGTTGTTGTACGTTTGACTTTGGCGGCTTCGGGTCCAGTTGACTTTTAGAAGCTTCTTTATTACAACTGCTATTCAAAGCTACTTTAATTCCAGTAGCTAAGAATCGCTGGTGGTTAGCAGCGCGGCTATTTGCCGAATGAATTGCATCGTCACAATCTTTGCAAAACATTGCTCTGTCCTCAACGCAGAATATAAATGCCGTTTTCTCCTACACGATTTTCACAAGAAAGACAATACATATAGATTAGTACTCGGTACTTGAGTGTGTTTCGAGAAATTATTAATACACAGTTTCTTTCTCTTTAACCCGAGAGTGCCGATCGATTCTTGTTTGAGTTCGAGTAAATAGATTGACAAATTAAAGAAGCTTTACAAGTGGTTCTTGATTTGTTGCAATATGAAAAAAATTATGCAATAAAAGATAATTAAGTAACTTTTTTTTAATAAAAGATAATTAAGTAATATTCAAAGAAGGCTCTGCAGTAACTGATATGATCTACCGTCTCAAAGGAAAAAGGTATGCTTTATTAAATATGCTTCATAATGGATACGGTTGAGTCGGGACCGGATGAAATTAATATTTAATCGAGTCGGGACTAGAAAAAAATTATTAATTTAGCGAAATATTACCGAACTAATAATTTAATATGTTTCATCGAGTCGGGGCTGGGAGAAATTATTATTTAAACGAGTCGGGACTAACAAAATTCTATTAATTTAGGAAAATATTAAATTATCGAACTAATAATTAATAAGTTTTCATCAAGTCGGGACCGGAATAAATTATTATTTAAACAAGTCGGGACTAGCAAAATTCAATTAATTTGGCGAAATATTAAGTTATTGAACTAATAATTTAATACGTTATCATCTAGTCAGGACCAGGAGAAATTACTATTTAAACAAGGTTATTAGTTTATCGAGGATTAATTTATCGAAGTTCTACTTTATTTAAAAATAGAACAAAACAAGGTGGTCCAATTAATCAATGATATTTTATATTATTCCAATAACATCTAAGTTTATAAAACCTCTATAAAATAATTCAGACCGCACTAGCAAAAATCTATTAATTTAGCGAATTATTAAATTATCGAAATAATATTTTAATACATTTTTATCGAGTCAGGATGGGGATAAATTATTATTTAAATAAAATTATTAATTTATCGAATTTCTAATGATTCAAAAACAAAAACAGAACAGAGCAAGGTGGTTTGATTAATCAGTGATATTTTTATATTATTCGAATAACATCGGGTTTCGGGTTTCCGGTTTCGGGTTGTTCAGATCTCCATTTCATGGCAAATAAATAATGAGAAAAAAAAAAAAAAAAAAAAAAAGGGATTGACATACTTGGCAAATATCACAGGAAGGAAGCTTGTTAGATAAACATTCGAGAAGCAGCCTCTGATGTTTGCTGGCAAGTTTATTAGCGGCGTGAACCTCCACGTCACACTTGGCGCACAGCGCCGCCTCATCCGCGCAGCAAATCACCGTCGCCGGCGCCTTCTCGCACACATCGCACTGTATCTTCATCTCAATACACACACAACTAATTATTCAAATCGCAACCGCTAATTATCCGCAGGAACAGTCGATTTGAAAATTGGAGATTGGAGAGAGAAAAAATATAATTAATTTATTTTTATGGAGTGATGAGTGAGAAAGAAGAAGAAATAAAGAAAGAAGGGAATCTTTTTTTGAGGGTTTGGTGGACGATTTAGAGGCGCTCGTTTATGGGGGGAGATAAGGGTTTGGGTTTTATGCGCGTATCAAAAGCAAGTAGTTGGTTGAGAAGAAGCAGCAAAATCTCCATTTGTGGCTGTGCTGAAAGCACCCTTTTTTTTTTGTGGCTGTCAATTATTTTTGTATTATTTTAATTTTAGAGAGAGAAAGAGGAGAGAGAGAGATTGCGTGACTTTGTGCAGCGCAGCCATCAATTTGAGGGGCTCACCCACCCCAACTGTACTCATTTATTATTATTAGGGGCTTTTTTGTTTTGCAAGAATCACCCTGTGTAATTTTTAATTGCTGAAAAAGTCCTCATGTTAAAAATATTTGCAAACATATCCCCATAAAAATTAGTTAAAGTTAATAAGGCCCCTACGAGTTGAACGGATGATTTTTTTCGGCAATTATGAATTACACAGGGGATTTGTACTAATAACTCATTATTATTATTTTAGGCGTGAATTAGCAAAACACCCATAAAACTAATGTTAATTTACAAAACAAAGCTCCTTGCGTATTTGTAATTACATAAAACTCCCTGAAATTTGTTGTCGTCTTACATTGCCCCCTTATGATTTGATTGTTGACGGATTTTTATTTTTTATTTTATTTAATGGAATATTTCTCAAAAAATGTAAATTAGTTCAAGTGTAAGGGCTCGTTCGGTTACCTATATTAGTAAGTTTGGATTAGATGAGATTGAAATAATTATTTACTAATTAATTAATTATTCAGTTAGTAGAGTGTTCGATTCGTAGGATTAGAATAGTAGCATTTAATGGTGGGATCGAATCTGGGTAGCGGAGTTTGAAGAAGTATGAATCATGTCAACCGAAAATGTTATTAGGCCCTACTATTTAGTCAGTAGAATCTTATAGCGGTAACATAAAATTTATAAGAGGAATTATCACATTCGAAAATTTTCATTTTTTTTATCCAAAGTGAAAAATTAATATAATTTCGTTCCAAAAATTGGGGAAAAATATGGAATGAATTTCTTTTATTAAGAATATAAAAAAAATAATCTGAAAATTGTCGAAATATCACTGAAAAATTTGCCAGATAATTCACCAAAAAAATCTACAAATGCCGTCGCTGCTCACCATCCGTCGACGTCGGCATCCGCAAGGGGCTGCCGAATTCTTAAGATCTTCAAAGACAATCTTCAAATATTTGATGGATTTTTTTATAATTAGATTTTAGCTCAAGGAATTTTGATAATTTATTACCCTATTATTTATTGAAAGTGTCCTATATCTTGTTTTTTTTTTTTATCTTGATTGCAGGGTTGAAAGCTAGAGAGATTCTATTCAATCTGAACTGTTGGATTGTTTAAAAAAACTGTATGGTTGGTGGGTATCAGTATAGATTTTTTTTTATGTGTTGTCACATTTGCCCTTTTCAGTTACACTCTACTATCATATTTGATCTTAAATATCTAGTGAACATAAATTATTGGGCAAATAACACTTCCCCCCCAAGAAAAATTAATTTTTAGCACTAAACCCCCTACAAACATAAAAAGGAGAAAGTCCCCCCTTGAAAATATAAAATCCATTGCATTTTGCCCCAATAGTTAATTCGTTGACAAAATGAGATTTTTAAGAAGGGCAAATTTGTCATTTATTAGGAAATTTGAATCCATCGTCACTTTCCTTCTAATGGATTTTTCTCTGCATATTGGCGTACAACCGACGGCGACACTCATAGTTCGCCGGAACGGAAAGTGCATTGTCGCGGACACTGCCTTTTCAGTTTCGTTGCAACGTCGCGGCTGCGTCGCTGCCGGAACGAACACATTTTAATTATATTTTTTTTTAAATACAATATATCTCAAATATGTTTTTAATAACAATATTACAATTCAATAATATGCAAAATATTATTACAATTTCAAAAATAAATATTACAAAGAATATTATGTGATGATGCTAATATGTAGCTCACCTAGGGTGGTGTAGAAAACGGACTGGGAGAGCAAAGCAAATCAGTAGCTTGGCAACTTGATGATCCTGAGGTACCTGCGATCATAGAACACATGAACTAAGCCGGGGGTTGATCCGGCGGAAACCCCTCCGACGCTCAAGTCAGACGTGCTGATCATAGAAATAGTCCAGAGAATACATATTATAGTATTGCTCAGTTAATAGGACGTACCTTAAGGAATGAATTCAAACATTTATTTATAGCTTAGTTGAGATTGTCGGGCCCAAACCTTACTTGAAGGTGATTGGGCCTCGGTGATAGTGGTCTTCGATATTGGGCTCGTGGCCTAGTAGGTAAGTAATTTGTAGGCCCATTGGGTTGGCCCAATTATGCATATCATTAAGCCCCCCACTCTCGATTCGATGTGGGGGCCATGTTGAAATGGGTATCAGATCGTGTCGAGAGTAAAATTTGTAGAAGTCGATCGTTGGCGTATGGCCTAATGGTGTGCGAAAACGCATCGGAGCGTGTGTCGGAGGGGCGTGAAGGCGCGTTGGCGCGTAGCGCAACCAAGTTGTCGCGATGTAAGTTACTTGAGTCGTCAGTGTTGTCCCGCGACGATGTAATAGCTCGGATCAAGTTATCTCCTCGTGGGAGTTGTCTCGTCGCGGGGTAATAGAGTTGATCGAGTTATCTCCTCGTGGGAGTTGTCTCGCGATAATGTAGTAGCACAAAGCGAGTATTCTCCTCGTGGGAGTTGTTATTTATCGACATTGTCAATGTTGTGACGCGTTGCTTGTATGTGTTTACATATAGCCTTGTGCGTGATGTACTTGAGGAGGGGATCAGGCTCTCAAGATTTTTATATGGGGATTGTGCCCTTTGTTAGACCTCGTGGGTCGTAAGTATATTTGGACCGTGGCCACGTTTTAATGAAGGACCCATCGAAAACAAATAGATAAATTTGAGTAATCAAGCTGGCCAGGCTATATAGATTCCCATAATATTTCTAAGTGTTTCTAGGGTTGTAATCGTGCTAACTTGAGCTTGCGATTATATAGTGAATTTCAGGCGAGTTGTCTCCTCATGGGAGTTGTCTCGCAGCGAAGTTGTAGAATCATTGGATGACGCGCGACTGACGAGTGTGCGGATTGATGTCGCTCTGAGCGATTTCTCTCCTCGTGGGAGTTGTCTCGCAGCGAGTCTTATTATCGAGCGAGGTGGCTGCACGTGGGAGTTGCCTTGCAACGGATTTGTAGTGTCGAGCGAGTTGGCTCCTCGTGGGAGTTGCCTTGCAACGGATTTGTAGTGTCGAGCGAGTTGGCTCCTCGTGGGAGTTATCTCGCTGAGGGTTCGTAGTACCGAGCGAGTTGGCACCTCGTGGGAGTTGTCTCGCTGCGGGTTGTAGGACGGAGCGAGTGGTCTCCTCGTGGGATTTTCCTCGCAAGGGGTTGTAGGTCCGAGCGAGTTGTCTCCTCGTGGGAGTTGTCTCACTGCGGGATGTAGGACAGAGCGAGTTTGCTCCTCGTGGGAGTTGTCTCGCTGCTGGTTGTAGTACCGAGCGAGTTGGCTCATCGTGGAAGTTGTCTCGCTACGGGTTGTAGTACCGAGCGAGTTGGCTCCTCGTGGGAGTTATCTCGCTGCGAATTGTGGGACGGAGCGAGTGGTCTCCTCGTGGGAGTTATCTCGCTGTGGTTATGAGACCCGAGGGAGTTGGCTCCTCGTGGGAGTTACCTCGCAACGGGTTATAGGACGGAGCGAGTGGTCTCCTCGTGGGAGTTATCTCGCTATGGTTTCGTAGACCCGAGGGAGTTGGCTCCTCGTGGGAGTTGTCTCGCTGCGGGTTGTAGGACGGAGCGAGTGGTCTCCTAGTGGGAGTTGTCCCGCTGTGGGTATGAGACCCGAGGGAGTTGGCTCCTCGTGGTAGTTGTCTCGCTGCGGGTGGTAGTACTGAGCGAGTTGGCTCCTCGTGGGAGTTGTATCGCAAGCCCCCCACTCTCGAGACGATGTGGGAGCCACGTCGAAAAGGGTACCGGATCGTGTCGAGAGTAGATCGGTGTTGTAGTGTTTCTTTAATCGTTGGCGTGGCGTGGAGACATAATATTTTTTATTTATCCGTTGAGAGTGTGCGTGAATTGGCAAGAAGCGTTGGAGAGCTCGCGCAATTTGGTGAAGCGCGTTGAAATTCTCGTGCGATTTGGTGAAGCGAGTCAAAATCTACGCGCAATTTGGTAAAAAGTAGGCAAAGTTGCACGCGATAGGAGCGCGCGGTCCAAGGGCGCTTGGAAAGCGCGCCCGCGTGCATGTGCGCGCTCTAACATTTTTTTTTTTTTTTTTTTCTGTTTCGCTGACGCGCGCGTGCGGTGCACGCGTGCCTCCTCCTCCCTTTTTTTTTTTTTTTTTCTTTTTTGCTGACGCGCGCGTGCTGTGCACGCGCGCTTCCTCCTGCCTTTTTTTTTTTGTGGAGCCGCGCGCGCGCGACTCGGCTGCATCTCCCTTTTTTTTTTTTTTTTTTTTTTTTTCTTCTTCTTTCTTCTTTCTTCTTTCTTTCTTCTTCTATTTTTTCATCTTCTTTTTTCTTCTTCTTTCTTCTTCTCTTTTTTCATCTTCTTCTTTTTTCATCTTCTTCTTTTTTCTTCTTCTTTCTTCTTCTCTTTTTTCATCTTCTTATTTTTTTCTTTTTCTTTCTTCTTCTCTTCTTTTTTTTTTCTATATTTGGTTGATATTCACCCCTTTGGAGATGTTCTATTTTTTTGAGTAGGGAGATTATCCTCGTTCCTTGAGATGGGATGTGCACCCCCTTGGGGATGTTCTATTTTTTTAGTAGGGAGATTATACTCGTTTCTTGAGATGTGATGTGAACCCACTTAGGGTTGAAAGGTAAGGGTGATGTCCAACCTTAGGATGGGGATAACTGCCCACTGTAGGATGAGACGCTCGAGACCTATGGTCTGAGGTGGATGCGCACGGTTGTGCCATTGGTTCGCGCGTGCGCGTCAGACCCTTTTTTCTGTTTTTGAAGTAGGGACGTGAAGCACTTGATGGGATGTGAAACCCCTTGGGGTTGAAAGGTAAGTGGATGCCCAACTTTAGGATGGGATAGCCCCCCATTTAGGATGAGGCGATCACGAACCACTGGGGTGAGATGCCCAACCTTGGCGATATATGGTGCCACTGATTCAATGGCAGCACGAGTTGAATCTTCCGTGATCATACGCTGAAGGTTTTCTTCGGTTATCTGAATCGTTCGAGAAGTAAGTAGAAATTGATCATGTTGAGGACCCAGTGGGGCCTCACGAGGAGGAGCGTTGGCTCCTGCTATGACGATGTATGGTGCCACTGCTTCAGTGGTAGCACAAATTGAAGCTTCCGCGATTATACGCTGAAGGTCCTTATCGGTTATCTGAACCGTTAGAGGAGCAAGTAGAAGTTGATCTTGTTGAAGGTTCGGCGATCATATGCTGAAGGTCCTCTTCGGTTATCTGAACCGTTCGAGGGGGGCGGAAGTAGACCCCCAGAGAGTCGATGACCCATGGCGAATGAAATGTTTTGGGGGCACTGTGAACCCCCAGGGAGTCGATAACCCTTGGCGAACAAAATATTTTGGGGGCAGATGTAAGCCCCCAGGGAGTCGATAACCCTTGGCGAGCGAAATATTTTGGGGGCAGATGTAAGCCCCCAGGGAGTCGATAACCCTTGGCGAACGAAATATTTTGGGGGCGATGTAAGCCCCCAGGGAGTCGATAACCCTTTGCGAGCGAAATATTTTGGGGGCAGATGTAAGCCCCCAGGGAGTCGATAACCCTTGGCGAGCGAAATATTTTGGGGGCAGATGTAAGCCCCCAGGGAGTCGATGGCGGTGGTGCCATAGGTGGCTCCACATGTGGAGCAGGTGCTGGTATCGCGTTGGGAGCATTTGCTCCCATCGTGGCGATATATTGGGTCACGGCCTCTGTGGCAGCGCGAGTTGAAGCTTCTGCTATCATGCGTTGAAGCGCATCCTCGGTTATTTAAACCATTCGAGGAGCAGGGAGTGGTGGATCGGCGAGTGGTGGGTCCCGAGGGGGGATCACCTAAACCTCGCGAGACGGATCCATGGGACGTGGAGGAGGTGGCAAGCCAGAGCCTCCACGAGGTGGGAGGTCAATAGCTGTGTCATTTTCTCTCCGAGCAGACGCCTCAGGAGGATCTTGTTGGCTACGTGATCTGGTTTGCATCGTTCCCACAGACGGCGCCAAAATGATGATGCTAATATGTAGCTCACCTAGGGTGGTGTAGAAAACGGACTGGGAGAGCAAAGCAAATCAGTAGCTTGACAATTTGATGATCCTGAGGTACCTGCGATCATAGAACACATGAACTAAGCCGGGGGTTGATCCGGCGGAAACCCCTCCGACGCTCAAGTCAGACGTGCTGATCATAGAAATAGTCCAGAGAATACATATTATAGTATTGCTCAGTTAATAGGACGTACCTTAAGGAATGAATTCAAACCTTTATTTATAGCTTAGTTGAGATTGTCGGGCCCAAACCTTACTTGAAGGTGATTGGGCCTCGGTGATAGTGGTCTTCGATATTGGGCTCGTGGCCTAGTAGGTAAGTAATTTGTAGGCCCATTGGGTTGGCCCAATTATGCATATCATTATGAAAATACAAGCAATATTAATACCAAGTAGAATATCGAGTTGGGATTATGTAAGATATAATTGAAGAGTGAGGCCAAAGATCTGTGATTCAAGGAAATGTCCATTTTCTTTCGTGGCCACCATCATCATATTATTTCTTCTTTTTTTTTCTTTTATGTTTTTTTTTCCCTTATTTTTTTTAGTCAAATTTGTTTTTTTTTTAATTCTTTTTTTCCCGTGTGGGGGCTGTTCCGTGGCTCCATCTTGCCCATCCCACCGATTTCTCGGCGTTCCGATGAGTCATGGTGAAAACACCGTTCTGGTTACGGATTCCGGAACGGAGAGCACCGTTCCCGTTCCGATGCCATTCCGGCGAACCATGGCGCCACCATGCCCCCGCGCCAGAAGATTTAGCGACCGCAAATTCGCGGGGAATTTCTGGGGCAATTCATGTGAGATCAAATTTACCGAGTAATCTACACTCCTTTGTATGACTTCTTTCACCCTCGAAAACATGTCTAAATAAAAAAAATCAATTTTGTGTTATTTGCTGGTTACAAGAGAATATGATCTTTCCGAATAATGAAAGAATCACTCCTTCAACAGTTTTAATGCCGAGGGTTAATGGAGACACATTCAAAGAAGAAGATATGATCAGGCATTGTGTTTCTTGAATTACCTTACAAATATTTTTTCATCTTAAATCAACGGCTGAAGAAAAAGGTTACAATACAGTAGTACCTTCGGTTTCATCGTCTCCCTATGGATTCAAATTTCCTAATAAATGACAAATTTGCCCTTCTTAAAAATCTCATTTTGTCAACAAATCTACTGTTGGGGCAAATTGCAATGGATTTTATATTTTCAAGGGGGGACTTTCTCTTTTTTATGTTTGTAGGGGGTTTAGTGCTAAAACTTAATTTTTCGAGGGGTGAAGTGCTATTTTCCCTAAATTATTTGGTCAAAAATATATCTAAGTTAGAAATTCTCGAACCACGAGTATGTTTGCGCCTATTTTCGTAAAATAAAAGATCATCTTTCACAAAATATCTTTTTATACATTTTCCAAAAGCGCATCAGTCTCCATTTCAGAGTTTAACATGTAGATCAGTATGTATTATTTTAGGATTAAATATAAAAACACCCCTATATTATGGATTTTGTATCATATACCCCTTGTACTACACATAAATACAAAAACCTCTTATTGTTATATATTTTCCAAAACCTGATGAAAATACCCCTGCTAAGCCTATAAATATAAAAGTTTGTTTGAGCTATTTTCCACTATATTTTTTAATATTTCGATCAATTTTACTTGGGAAATTTTGATTTTTTATTTTTTTCTCCAACACGTTTAATTACTTAGGGTTTTTTTTTTTCTGAATAAAACATTTTATTTTTGTCATTTGAATTTCTTCATTTTTTTCTTAAATGTCTTCCGGTAGTTCAAATTCTCAATAATCATAGGATTGTAAAGATGTTTGTAATCCTAGGATGTTTGAACTACCGGAAGACATTTAAGAAAAAAAAATGAAGAAGCTCAAAATGACAAAAATAAAAGGTTTTATTCAAAAAATTAAAAAAATCTAAGCAATTACATGTTTTGGAGAAAAAAGATATAAATACCAAAATTTCCCACGTAACATTGACTGAAAATGGTAAAATATATAGTGGAAAATGGCTCAATATATATTGAGTAGGGTCATTTTCGTCATATTTTGGAAAAAATGTAGTGCGAGGGGGGTTTTTATATTTATGTGTAGTACATGGGAGTATATGATACAAAGTTTATAGTACACGGGCGTTTTTGTATTTAACCTTTTATTTTATTTTGATTTTACATACTTTATTCTTCAACTCCCAATGCGTCATTTGGATTACACGTTCTTCCTTGCCAGTGACAAACTTTCAAAAAAAAAAAATTCAAACAACAAATGAGAAGGAAACGAAACGCAAGAAAATAATATCCTTAATAACTACATAACTACTAAAAAAAATACTCCTAAACCAATAAGAACAAAGAAACAATGGCGCAGAAGAAGAATAAAGCAAAATGAAAAAAAAAGAAACAAACTCATTTTCGAAGAATGGGGTAGGGGAAGAAACAACAAGGTTTGATATTTTGTTTTCATCATTTTCGAAAAAATAGACCCATTTGCGTTTTGCTTAAGTTTGCAAAAAAAAAAAAAAGTTTATTTATTATAGAATTGCATAATTTTGAAATCAATTACTAAAAGTCGATAAGAATAAAATCAATAAAGTATCTAAAAAAAAAATCAAATCACACAAGCTCAATTTGTGTTCGGCTCGATTATACTTGTTCAAGCTCAACCCGGAACCAATCGAACCAAACTTAAACATAATTTTTAATATTCGATAAGAATTGAAATAAATTTGTAGAATCACGTGTTTGGATGAACTCGATCTTTTAAACCCCGGGCTATAAGGATGTGGTTTGGAGACTATCAAGATAATTTTGATGTGAAACAATGATCTCTAGAGAGAGAGAGAGAGAGAGCAACGCCATGATATTACGATTTCAGAATCAAAGCTTTGGTACAAGGATTTCGGCATCAATTATAATAAACTGCCGGAAAGATCAGAAACCCAAAAGAGTATCAAAATTTTCGGGGAAACAATTATCGAAAAACACGGTTTCGTTTTCATTTTCATTCAAAGTAGTCCTTTATTAATAATGAAGCCACCACCACGCAAACAGATACAAATGTAGTACCGAAATTTCGAAATAAAAGTCAATTTGTAACACACTCGACAAAATCCAGCAATCAAGTCACTTTCTGAATCCGAAATTATCCAACGTTAAAAACAAGCAAACATCTATTACAGGAAAAATAGCATATCCAGATGGAGACACTGTTCTTAGTAAATAACATGCAAAAAACAAATATAAGTCTTACGCAGCACTAACTTCTTCTTCTTCATCGACCACTTCTCTCTTTTTGCCTTTTTTAATATTTGAATTATTACCGAGTTCTTGTTGTTCGGCTTTCTTTTGAGCACGAATCATAGCTCGTCTTGCACGGGGCCTCATTTCACGCACTTGTCTTTCAGGCATTACATAAGGTTCGACAGGCCTGTCGCCAAAAGGATGCTCTCCCCCAGCAAATATTCTCAGTTTCAGGTCTCTATCCTGAACAAACAACGGCAAGAAGTCCCGATATAAGTCAACCGAAATAGATAACCAAACAATGAAAGTCAACGCTAACTAGGGTGTTTTATCATCCTAGTTAACATAACAGAAACTTCTCTATTCAGAGCCAGAAGTTAGTACTCATACATGCTATTTCAATTTATTGAGATCTGACTCGGGTTTTTGAATTAGTAATGTCTGAATTATAATCACTACCAACAATAATGTATCTCTCAAATTAGACATCTTCTGGCATGTGTGGAATAAATTGCGAAGGAAATATTAATTCCTTTTATGATTAAACTAAGTAACCAACAATTTCAAGGAAATTAGACTACACTGGTACGATTTGCAGCATCATTAAATAGTTCAACGATTCTCCAAGATATCAAATTAATTTTAAAGTAGTCCATACACCTCGGCTCGAAGAGAATAATTGAAACATAATAGCTACACAGAACCGATTAACAAACTGCTACAAAGGAAAGATTTCACGGTCACATTATAATAATAAAAAAAAATGTATCAAACATCATAAAACTCACATCACGTAATTTGTTTCTGGGAAGCATCCTTAGGACAGCTTTGCGAATAACTTCAGTCGGATCTTTAGCCATCTGGTCTTTCAAGCTCCTTTCCTTGAGGTGGCCAATGTACCTATAGGGTCAAAAAAGTCACATAAAACCTTCATTATTGTTTATGTCGAAAAGCACCAAGAACCAGAAAGCAAGACACGATTCAATACCATCACAAATATATCACCATTAAAAGCAAAAAATATATTTAATATATATACATATATTATAAAACTGGGACTTGCCCTGTATGCCAACGGTAAAATTTGTCGGTCATTTTCCTCCCGGTGACACATACGTCTTTTGCATTAATAACAATGCACATATCACCTTCCTCCCAGTGAGGTGTATATGTAGGCTTGTCTTTGCCTTGAACAACAGTTGATATCTGCGATGCTAGCCTCCCTAATACCTACATCGTCGAAAACAAAATTCCATAACGCATACATTCCTCATAACTAAGTGTGTGTGTGTGTGTGTGTGTGTGTGTGTGTGTGTGTGTGTGTGTGTGTGTGTGTGTGTGTGAATCCAAACCTGGCCTTTTGCATCAAAAAGCCTCCATCTTAGACCTTCCAAATCGATACGTCGTATTCCAGCAAGTGCTTTCTGAAAGATTATTGATCGTACACTGGTTAGTAGGAACTATAAATATCTAAATCATATATTCCTTAAAAAAAATTGGCTTCTTTACGAGATGAAAAGAACTAAAAGCAACTACTTCTGCTATTTAAAACAAATTAACAACAATAAAATGTGGATGCTGAATGTCTGATGGAAAAAATCGAAGAGTAATAGAATCGATAAATTAACAGTAACGCTTCAATATCATGCCTTAATAGCTGGGGAAAAAAAAGAAAAAATAAAAATAGTACACATCAAACCCTTGTTCCAGAAATTCAAATGAAAGCATTTCATCGCTTTGAACATGGCAATTTCCGATCAGGGCAAGAAATCACAATCATTTCCATTCGCAACTCGAATTTTTCGTTCAGGCATTTTCACAAACACGTAGTGTGCAATCGATAAGTAAAACACAAAATGGAAGACCCAGATGAAATTAAGGAGAGGAGGAGCACTTGCCTTCAGATTGCCACTGAATGACGGAGCTGCGGCGGACATAGTACCGATCCGGTGAGGTAAATGAAGAAATTGCAGGCAAGAATTTTTTTGGATGTTACAGAATTTGGAAGTTCGGTTGTTAAACCCTGGAGGAAGAACGATTTTGCAATGAGTCATCTGTAGGCATATGATTTATTATAATGGGCTTACAGAGTGTTCTTGGCCCAGCCCAGCCCATTATTTAATTTTTTTTTTTTTTTGTGACCGAGACAATACGATTAAACCTCTGTAAATTAATATCATCGGAACTAATAAAATTCTATTAATTTAGTGAACTAATAAATTATTGAACTTAATTTAGAATATTTTTACCGAATCAAGACCGGAAGAAATTAATATTTAATCGGGGTTATTTATTTATCGAGGTTCTACTGTAGCAAAGTCAAATTAAACAAAAAACAAAAGAAAAAAGAAAAAAAATTAAACAAGTATTTATTTCTCAATTAAAAAAATGATTGTAGTAAAGTAATGACTATCGTGATTCCAAAACCGTAAATTTCGTCGAAAATTATTTTGCTAAATTTAATTATAACGAACGTTAACCATAAGAGTTTTATTTTTTATTCAAAGTTACTAGAACTATAAATGTATATGCACATTTAACGATATAATAAATGACAACCTATGTTGCACGAACACGGATACGCGGACACGGCGATACGCGGATACGAACACGTGGGGATACGCGTAAATATAAAAAGTATATGGGTATATTTATAAATTATAAAAGTATATGGGTACATTTATAAATTGTAAAAATATATTTATAAGTCGCCAAATTGCATAAGAGAACCGCTCGCCCTTGCTGCTCGTGTTCTTGGTCGCCGTTGTGGCTAGAGTTTTGGACTTTTGGGTGGACTTTTAAAGAAGACAGAGGAAATATGTGTTACAGAGAAAAAAAATGCGTATTTTTTTTTATCATGGTTTTCTCTTAAAATACAAGAGTCGTGTCCCAACTTTTTTAAAATTGCGGACACTGCCCGACATGGGTGTCCTAATTTTAGTGAAATTACGACACGATCCGACACGGATGTCCGAGCCATGTCCAGGTGTGTCCGAGTATCTAGGTGTCGTGTCAGATATAGATGCTCTTCACCTTATAGATGTGTCCGTGCAGCATAGATTATAACACTTAAAAGTATTATAAAGGGATAGTTAGAGAAACTTTAATAAAAAATATCAGATGAGCTATCAAATATTTATTTGATATTGATGTAGTGTTTGCAAAATTTTTTAAAAATAGATTATGAGTTTTTTTGCATATAATTTGTTTAAAATATTAAATAAAAAATAAAACATGTGCTATGAAATACAGATGTGCATGGCTACAAAACTCGGATCTATAGGGTAAGAACTCGAGTCTATAGGGTAAGAACCTGAGTCTGTGATTCGAATGTGTTGTTTTTCTAGTGCGTAACTTAAATTACGTAAGTTTACATATGAATCAATATCCTAATTGGGCCAATCAAATTAGCTTACTATTTCTCTATGTATTGTGCCACGAGCCTGATTTAGAAAAATACTATTACGAAAGCCCAATCACCTTCAAATAAGGTTTGAGCTCAACAAATTAACATCGACCCAATCGGCAAGGTATATAGATAACGATTTAATTCATTTATTAAAGGTACGCCCTATTATCTAGACAATTCGACAATTCGTATCCTCTCAACTATTTCTACTATTCGCACGTCTGACTTGAGCGTCAGAGGGGTTTCCGCCGGATCAACCCCGGCCTAGTTTCTCGTATTCTCTGTTCGTAGGTATCTCATGACTATCTAGCACGTGAGCAGTGATCCACTTTGCTCTCCCAGCTCCTTTTACATCAACTACTTAAGGTGATCTATTTATAGCATCATCAAATATGATCATCGTCCATGGAGATTTCAGTAACTTCACTTATGATTTTATCGAAGAAAAATGTTGTCGGAAGGAAAAAAAAAAAGACAATTTAAATTTACTTACTTATGTTAGGAAAATGATTGTGACAGTAATTTTTGCTTGCAATTATAACCCTCGATAATGAGATAGCGATCTCCTTAGTCTATTTGACAACTTTTTGGCTTGATTATTGGCTTCACTTCTAAATCGTTTTAAATCGGTAAAAATAGTTTATCTTTATCTAAAAATGAAAGAAAACAACCATAATATATGCAAATGAAGCCGAAACTCGGACGAATAAAAACCCAAACTTGAGGATTAGATACACAATAAATGTGCAAAACAAACCCTTAATACCATGTTGTCATGAGCCTATTTACCATACATGAATGAAATTAACACATCACAAAATTCTTCTTATAAAAAAAAGGGGCTATTTGACAAACACCCCTCATTCAATTTTGACTTCTTGATAAATCCATTTTTTTTTAATTGATATTTGATATAAATCCAATTGCTTGGAATTATCCAAAATACCCCTATTTAATATTACTAAAAATTACCATATTATATTATATTAAAAAATTCATTATTTTGGTAGATATGCACATCCCCAATTTTCTCCCCACACAATCCCCCAATTATCTCCCCTACGCCATTTCTGTTGAAGTTTTTTTTTTTAATTTTTTAAATAGTTTTTTTATATCAATTTAAAAAAAAAAATTCGTTTTTTTTATTTCACTTTTTTAAATGGTTTATATTTAAAAAAAAAAATTGAAATTCACTACATACATATCGAAAACCACTAATTTTTTCGTAAACCACTATGAAATTAAAGTAAAAATTACTAATCCACATTAATATTAACCTAATCCACTCTATAATTAATGAAAACCACTATGTAATTAACGAAAATTATTATGTAATTAACAAATTCCATTACAAAAATTCACTAAAAACTTATCAATTAACAAAAATCACTTAATAATTAATGAAAACCACTCTGTAATTAACGAAAACCACTGTATAATTAACGAATTCCATTACAAAAATCCACCATGTAATTAATGAAAACCACTTTGTAATTACAATTTTGACTTCTTGATAAATGGGGACTCGTCATCAATAGCTTTTCAGGGGTTGCACAAAAACACGAGTTTGTTTGGCTTATCGATACATGTCGAATTCCATTCGTTTGTGAGAAGATCGGATTATGTACCAATTGCGTTTCCTGAATATTCCTGCATGCTCCTGTCCAGTGGCGAGGCCAGAAATTATCGTGAGGGGGGGCTTAAACACATCGGGGGTTCGGGGGCAGAGCCCCCGAAATTTTTTTTGCTATCAAAGAAATTTAACATGAAAATTTGATATGAATTTTTTTTTTTCCTGCATTTTCAGAAGATAATACCAAAACAAATCGCGAAAGCTAAATTGCTATAAAAATCTAACAAACATGAATATCAAGTCGATTATAAAAAAATTACACAATGGACTTCGAATTAATATTCATTATGAAAAGTAAGATAAAAGAGAAGACGTCAAACGTTAATTGATCGCCGGTGGGTAGCAATTTAACCGCCATAAGTGCGACTATGCGATAGAACAAAGTTTTTTTTTTTTTTTTTTTCAAAGAACGAGAATTTAGTTGGGAAATAGAAGACGAGGACAAGTCAGACGTGAAAGGGGGCTTTGAGAAGTGAGGCGACTTTGAATAAATGGGCTTAAGTGAAGTAAAAATAAGTGAAAAAATAATATAATTTGGTAGGTTAAAAAATAAAATAAAAAGTATTTTATATATATATATATATATATATATATATATATATATATATATATATATATATATATATATATATATATATATAGTAGAGAAAGTTTTGGAAGTGAGGGGGGGCTTGAGTCCACCCTAGCCCTTGGGTGGACTCGCCCCTGCTCCTGTCCCTCGGGTTTTAGTCTCTGTTATTACGCCACAACAATGGAAAAACTTGTGCATTTGAAAATCTCTCAATTTAATTAATTTTGTATTTGAATCTCTATTCTTTTCGACCCCAACAATGGAGAAACTTGGGATATATGTGAATATAATAATGGGAGTTGTGTGTGTGCGCGCGTGTGTTGTGTGTGTTTTCAAGAGAGAGAGACTTTGTGTACGTGTGGTGTGTGTGCAAGAGAGAGACTGTGTGTGCGTGTGTTGTGTGTTGTGTGTGTGTGTGTGTGCAAGAGAGATATATATTTTTTAATTATAAATTAAATATAATTTTTTTCTTAATTAAGGGTACAATGGTAATAATTAAGTGTAATTAATTAATAAAAATTGTCTTGGATTTATCTTAAAAATGTAAAATAAAATTGGGCTCATTGTAATGAGACTTGTGTAACTGGGGAGTTTTGTCAAATTATCCCTAAAAAAAATGAATATTACAAAAATTGAAACTGCCTCAATTGATAAAGTACTAAATTGAGATGTTTACACAATTACACTAGTGCTATAATTTAATTCAATAATTTTTGTGTAAAATAACACAACACAATTTCTATAGATTTTAAATTTAAAATTGGAATTTTTTTTTCTTTGAAAAAAGTTGGTCATATAACGATATCACAAAATGCGCACCTAAAAGAATTCAAACCTCCAATCTCCAGCCTCTCGTCAAATCTATCGGAGAACTCCGATATCGAAAAGCTAAAACTTAGTTAGTGATGAAAATCGGATCATGATTTACGATATAATGGTAATACTCATGAGTGACATACCAAAAATAGGAAATTCAAAATTAAAAATTCAATAATTAGTGTAAAAAAACACTTTTGCATTAACAAATATTCCCCTTTTGCTTTATTTATCCAAGTAAGTAAATTAATTTTTTTTCCTTATGTCCCTATTGAATATTCAAAGTTGCAAAAAAATAAAATAAAAGAAGAGAGAGAGGAAATGTTTCATATTTAGCAAATAATTTATTATTTTATTAATTAATTAATTACTTAAAATGCGACACAAATTAATAAAATTTAATATTTGAGGCCCGTTTGTTTCATTCCCTTGTTGGATGAGTCCCTGCCCAACAAGCACGTCACCTCCACTTATTTAATTATTGCCCACTTTTATTACAATATATATATATATATATATATATATATATATATATATATATATATATATATATATATATATATATATATATATATGTATATATGTGTGTGTGTGTGTATATATATATTCATCGTCTCTTTGAAGCTTCTTAATGTGTGTGTGTGTATGTGTGTGTCTGTGCGTGCCTCTTGACCATTTCGAGATTTGATTTGTTTCCGCCATTCGCAGCTCTTCGACTCTCTCTCTCTCTCTCTCTCTCTCTCTCTCTCTCTCTATATCAATTCGTCCATTTTGAGATCTAGTGAGAGAAAGACAGAAAAATAACAAAAAAGCTTTAGCTGTAAGCACTTTTCCGTGTTTTATTCTCTCCCAATTTTTAATTTTTTTTTTTTTTTTTTAATTTTTTATTATTCCCATCTGCCATTGTTCTTTCAATTCTCCAATTTTCCGGTGACTTCATTACATTTATGCATGTCGTGTATGTATAACTCTGTCTTCAGCTCCGAATTTGATGTTTTTTTTTTCCAATTAATTATTTTTTTGCAATTAATTTTTCCCCCAATTTGAAACTCATTTGAATAATCAGATCTTCGTCGAGCATTCCTTTTCTGTTTTTTTATTCTGTTAATTTGTAAATCAAAATCGTGCCGGCGAGTTTTAATCAATTGCCCAATCGATAGATTTACAAGACAAAAAAACAAGCAATTTTCGTGTAATTTTGAAGGAGTCGTAAGTTCTAGGGTTTTGTTTCGATTTTTTTTGGTTTGATTGAGCTGTTTATGCAATGCATTAGGTGGCTCTCAAGAATTTAGGGTTTGGAGATTTTCAATCAATGGAAAAAGACAAGTCACACCACTGTAGTGGAAGTTCACTTCCTCCATCAGGTCGGTACTCCGGTTTCTCCCCACCGAACAGCAGCTACAATGTCAAGCCAGAACAATCCGGATTGCCGAATTTACCCCCACTAGGCCCAGGAGGCAGTTCGTCGGAGCAGGGGCATTTTGGTCATTCCGATGCTCGGCAGTTCAGTCACGATATAAGCAGAATGTCCGACAACCCGTCCAAGAATCTAGGACACAGACGAGCCCACTCGGAGATCCTCACGCTACCCGATGACATCAGCTTCGACAGTGACCTAGGTGTCGTCGGGGGTTTCGATGGGCCATCTTTCTCCGACGAAACAGAGGAGGATTTGCTCTCGATGTACCTCGATATGGATAAGTTCAATTCCACATCCGCCACGTCGGCATTCCAAGTGGGCGAATCGTCTAATTCTTTAGCAGCCGAGCCAGGCTCTTCGTCCGGTTTTGCATCGGCATTTGCTAACCAATCATTGGCTGATAATAATGCTGCTCAAGGGTTAAGTGAAAAACCGAGGATTAGGCATCAGCATAGCCAGTCAATGGATGGGTCAACCTCTATCAAAGCGGAGATGCTCATGTCTGGCTCGGAGGATCCTTCTTCCGGTGATGCTAAGAAAGCCATGTCTGCTGCTAAGCTTGCTGAGCTGGCTCTTATTGATCCAAAGCGTGCCAAAAGGTATTATTTTCATGCTGATAAAAATATTATTAAATTTATGTTACGCATAACTTGATTTATGTAGCATTCTGTAGTTTTTTATCCTTGATTTATTTGCAGAGCATTTGTAAGATATAATATATTTTTCGATGATTTATATCTTCTCGTGTTAACAAAATTGATAGAGTGCAGTAAGGGTTACTTAGTTTGTGTCTCCTGGCTGATTAATCGTTTTGATGTACAGCTGTCATAATCATTTATTTTTCATTCCTTTCAACTTGTTGGCGTTTGCCAAATTATGTGGATTCCGAAAATTTGAATATGGCTTCTTGACTCTCAGTTTGTTGACTTGCTTTGCTAGTAAGTAATATCGAGACTTGCGTTTCTCAAATTTCTAGCTTTGTGAGTTTCTGTAATTTCTAATATTCTTTTTGCTCATATTAATATGGTTTCATGCATATATGGTTGCCAGCTGTTTAAAAGATATTGGTTAGAATGTAGGCTGTCAATACTATTGCCAAAAAGTATTGTGCATGAAACATAGGAAGAGCTGTGAATTGATGCTCATTGTTGTCGGTTAAGTATATAGTTGTGTTATGTGTGCGTACCTTGTTTTAGTGACACTTGGACACTTTGTCTCTATTCATGCACTTGTGTCCAATATTTTGGCAGGAAGTGTATACGGTTGGACTTAGTAGACATTGACAGCTGTTAGTAATTCACCGTTGTCATTGTTACTTATGTTCTTAACACATGCAAAACATATACCTTTAGGCCTTGTTTGGTTGGGGAGATAAGCCACGATTAACTAAATAATTGGACTATGTTTGATGTTTGGTATCCCCAATAACTTGCCGAGTCGACCCGCAAATGTTATGCTATCATGCCTTATTTTGCCTTTTAGGCATGTTTTTTTTATTGGATCTTCCAAGGTCCAATAATACAATTGGGTTTCATTAGATTATTTAATTTTATCTTGGCTAATCTTATCTTGGCAACCAAACGAGGCCTTAGTCTATATGTGTCCATGAAGTGAACTTTTGAGAAGTTCCCTTGAACAATGAAAAACTGCATCCTTCTATTTGCTGATTATTGAAATAAAACAACGAGTAATTGCATTAGATATGGATTAAGGTCCTGTAGCATGCAGAGTCACAATGCATCGTTACAATAAAATCGAAAAGATCAGAAAAATGACGAATGAATTAAATTTCTCTGTACTTTCGGTATCACGAGATCCCTTTACAAAATTAATAAATGAGATATATTTAAAAAAAATATATTTAGGATTATTATTGGATTTAATTTAGTAATGGAGATTTTAATATAGGTAATTGATTCAGCAGTCCGGTCATGCAGATAGGAAAAATTCTTATGTTTGCCTTTTTCTTTGTCTTGAGTCGGGGTTAAATAGATGAACGAGTCTAAAAGAACGACGTTTCTGATTCTGTGTTTTTGCGGTTTGGAAAGGTGGAAGTGTTAAAGAGGGGAAGCGTTCAAATAATTGTTCCGTAGTGATCCCTTTTAAGCTTCATTTGAATTGAAGGATTTCAAATCCATATTAATAAACCGATTTTGAGTTAATTTGGGATTTAGATGAATTCATTCTACGATGAGTTTCAAATCTCTTTGACCTCAATTTGAGCTATTTGTTCAAGTAGTTGTAGTCGATTTCAATTCCATCTAAGTGCTACCTTAATGATTTGGCAGCCCTTACAACTTAGTGTTACTTTCATCATATTGGTATATTTGAATAATCGGGATTTTGCTGGATTCCAAGTTGTGAATCTTATGCAAATTCTAGTGAAAGAAGTACCTATCACTGTTACATATTGTTCATACATCTCTTCTTCAGCAGTTGCATGTTCTGGCTTCTAATTCTTTAGTCAGCGATTCTGTCGTAAACCTCAATCACTGATGTTAATTCCACTAAACGAAACAAATTTTCACTAAATTATTTTTGTTCTTTAACACCCATGTCATTTTGTTCTCTTACATTTGTGCTTCGTTCATCTTATTACAGGATTTGGGCGAATAGGCAGTCAGCGGCAAGGTCAAAGGAACGGAAAATGAGGTATATAGCTGAGCTTGAAAGGAAAGTCCAAACCCTGCAAACAGAAGCAACTTCCTTGTCTGCACAGTTAACCTTACTTCAGGTGATTTATTAACCTTTGCTTCCTTCCCCCCTTATAATCCAATTACTGATTCTTGATGGATGGTGGCTTAGATTAATTACATTTTTTACCTGTCCAAAAGAAATTAGGATATAACACTCTCACTCGGAGGCGTATATTAATTAATTATTTCTATTTTCGTTTCTTGAACAGAGAGATACAAATGGTCTTACATCTGAAAACGGTGAACTCAAAATACGCTTGCAAACAATGGAACAACAAGTGCACCTCCAAGACGGTAATACAAAAAAAAATCCTTCCTCGAAAATTTCATCCCTTCCGTTTTCTTGCAAAACTTTGCTATTTGGCCTCAAAACAAATAGTCAAAAAAAAAAAAAGGATGCAGATTGAAGTTAAATTTGCAATAACATTTAGTCAATCACGAACTAATATTCTTTTTAAAATTTGAAATTGACAGCACTGAACGACGCGTTGAAAGAAGAGATACAGCATCTGAAGGTGTTGACCGGTCAAGCAATCACTAACAACGGTGGAGCAATGATGAATTATCCCGCACAATACGGAGCAGCAAACCAGCAGCAGCAATATTACAACAGCAACAACCACGCAGTGCACACACTGCTAACTGCACAACAATTGCAGCAGCTCCAAATACACTCTCAAAAGCAGCAGCAGCAGCAGCATCACCAAAGGCAGTTTCAACAGCAGCAACAGCAGCAGCATCAGCAGCAGCATCAGCTTCACCAGCAATTTCAACAGCAGTTCCAGTCGCAATCGTCGTCAATGCAGGCTTCTTCTGTTCAAAAAGACAATATTGCCCCTCCAAATCCTCCTCCCGATGGATCCTCGAAGGATTAGAAAAAAATGAGTCTTTACGGGTCTATGTTATATTGGGTGTTGGAGGGGTGTATATGGTGGTCCCCACTGAAATCTTATGGTGCGGGTCCTGTAGCTCGTTGACTTTTGGTTAGTCTGTTTTTAGGTTAAAACTACATCGATTATCGGTTTCACTAGGCGGGTTTATTGATTTATATTTTTTTAGTTCATTAACTTGGTTAAGGCTGTTTTGTTGTTCTATTATTACTCACATCTAGAGTATGAGGTGTTCTTTTGTTGTTGACTGTTTATGTTTTTTTAGTTGTAGAATTGTTTTACTTGAGTTCTTGTACACTTTCTCTCACTCGTTGAAATCGGTGATGTCAAGGGTTAGCAGATTTTGATCCTTGATTGATATTGCGGGAGGTGGTTTTGGTTATAGTTAGGAGTTGCTTGTTCGGTTGACCGGTGGTTTAATCGTGGTCATGGTAGGTTTTTTCTCTTCAAAATTTGTTCTTTTGTTTTGGGCTTTTTAATTTCGATGACATGAAATAAGGACAAATTGCAGCCATCTCTTGAAGTACGGTTAGATTTTTGTTCGGTTAGATTCGGTCAGATTACCGGCAGGATGAAAAACCATAGGTAAATTTGACATCGTAAGAGTGGAAGTGTGAGACAATACATTAGGACTGTGAGTTGGTTGGGTTGGTTAAAAACCAGCCATAAAACTGACCGAACCCATCCAACCAACTTTGGTCAATATTGGAAACCGTTATCGATCCAATTTACATAGATTGGGTGATGGTTGAAAGCCAATTTAGTGGGACGGTTGATGGTTTAGTTGATGTGTCAACCATCTAAATATTTGTTTAATTTTGTTTAATATTTTATTAGTGACAATGCTATATCTTTTATAAATTAACTATGACTAGTTCAACAATATTCAAATAAAAAATTCAAAACATTACGGGTCATATGTATTGCAATTAAACATAAATAGTTTAGCAAATAATAATTGTCCAAATATTTAGACTAGTCTTAAAATTAAAATAGTTCAAATTAAATAATTAGGTTAGATTTATTACTTTTAGGATTTTGGTCAATATTAGACAATTTAATAAATGTGATATAAAATAGAAATATGAAATAAAAAATATTAAATATTTTAAATAAATTAATAAATAATAAATTAATAAATAAAGTTGGTTGACCGATATTACCCGACTAACCAACTTTTTAGCATATTAGAAACCATTATCTACCTAACTATACATGGTTTGGTTGACATTATCGACCTCAAGATTACCCGTCACAAATTATGGGTCGAAAATGGGTTGGTTGGTGGTTAAAACCGATCCATGCACAGCCCTACAATACATAGTTGAAGGGGATGGTTGTAATTATACAAACAATAGGGGATTTCATTTTTTGTAATTTAACATTACCTCGGGTGATGCCGTAATTTGTGCACATGACATATTTAAGAATTTCGAGTTTTAATCAATGCATAAATATGTTTAACTGTTAATAAAGTAGGAAACATGAAGAAAATTAAAATGCTTTTATTTAGATTTAAGTCAAAGTGGATTCGAAGATTAAAATAGAAATTTCATCCTTTTAGTGAAAATTACGAGACATCTTTCGTAGCATGGGTTTCACAGTGCAGTGCCGAAGTCGATCGATCACTAGTAATGCAGAGATCTTGATGGCTGTGGTCACTTTTAATCAACAAGTCAAATTTGTAGGTTTATTTACGTTGATTCTCAAACCCATCGATAAATATTCGTACGAGACACAGAATATTCTCAGAAAAAAAAAGTGTTATCGAAGACGACACGAGTTTTCCAGCACCATATTCATTGTACCAACTACTAACACCTTACATTGTGTGTAATGTCTGCACAGGGATTGAAAGAACTCATAATCTACATGACAGCGTATCCGGGTCCACCGCCACCTTCTGGCACCGTCCACTTTATATTCTGTTTTGGATCCTTAATATCGCATGCCTGTTCAAATAGTAGACAATAATTCGAGAGCTAATCAAGGCCGTTAATGGGGTTTTTATACACGTTTTTTGTGTTTTGTGATAATTATTTATGATGTTATTTGTCAGTTTTTCAGTACATGCATTTACGGGTGGAAAATCGAGCGGATCGCGGAATTAGCATTTTCGGTAAAATACCAATATCTTTCGGACGTGAAAAAACTTGTTTCAAAATAAAAAAATTTCAGATCTCGGCGGAATTCGGATTTTCTAATTTTCAGTCAACTATAATATAAAAAAACAAAGTAGTATAATAAGTGAATTTTTCGGAAAAAAATTGGAATTTTAAAAAATTAAAATCTGATTAGAAATTGGAATCTAATATATTTCGATTCCATTCCAAAAAAAGATCGGCATGAATAATATTGTTCCAAAATCGGCTGAATTTGGCAATTCCGTACCAATTTCCACCCCTACGTGTAATTAGTGTGTTTTTGTGGAATGCAGTTTGTTTACCTTGCAATGCAGGCAGTTTTGAGCATTGATCTGCAGCTTTTGACAGCCGTTTTCATCGGCTATGTATCTGTCATATTTTCATTGCATGTAACGTAATTCAGTAAATAAAAACCAGTGATTCGGAAACTTGCTGAAATAGTTAACGTAAAGAAAGAATAGTTGACTTACTCGTAAACCCGTGCAGGGCAATATCTTGTTTCTGGTCCACCATATATTGGTAAGTTTACATTTTCTGGATTTTTCGGGTCCTTCAACCGAAGGTGAGCTGGTTGGTCATGATCGTGATTCGTATTGCTCCTAAACGAAAATAAAATCAAAAAATGTATATATATATATATAGCTAAACCTTTATAAATTAATACAGCCGGGAGTAGAGAAATTTTATTAATTTAGCGAAATATTAAATTATCAAATTAATAATTTAACACGTTCTCATCGAGACGGGACCGGAAGAAATGATTCTTTAAGCGAGGTTATTAATTTATCGAGTATTAATATATCGAGGTTCTATATATATATATATATATATATATATATATATATATATATATATATATATATATATATATATATATATATATATAGGAGAGAGAGAGAGAGAGTACCGGTACAAAGAAGTCGGCATATCAAAAGAAATAACACCATCAGGCTTTGGGTAATCAATTGTCCTCCACATTTTCGCTTCCTGTAAATTTCACCACATGGTCGAAATTGTCCAGAGGCTTTTACGAAAGATCATGGGTTTATTGCATTAAGCACCCTTGTGTTTGCTCTAATCGCTAAAAAAGTCCCCGCATTATTAATATTAGCACAAAAACCCCACAATGCAATTTGTTTTAGGAAACTAACCCCCAATAAGGGGTTGTGAGCTAAAAAAGCATTACGGGGACTTTTTTTAGCAATTCGATACAACACAGGAGTACTAAATGCAAGAAAATCATATTATAGAAAAAAGTTGGATACAGAAGGCTCTTACGTCAGTTGCCTCGTGATCGGGTTTTCCGTGTTTCAGTGTCCATGGAGATCTTCCCTTCATTACATAACTGGTAACAGCAGCACACATTAATCAGCAATATTTAAAAAAGTTATTTATTCGAAAAATTGTTATTCTCAGAAAATAATGGTTATTAATTAATCTTACTGTTCTAGAGCGCTAAGCGCCAAACCAGGAAAGAGACCATACTCAAATGCCTGCAATATAATACGACACATATATATTACGGAGAGTTCGAAAACTATATAAGCAAATTATAATTAAGCATTTTTTTTCCTCATCGCCCAATAAACCAAAAAAAAAAGTAAAAATAAATAAAATCGACCAATTATAATACTCACGGGACGGTAATTTCTTGCACTGTGAAGCTCTTTCCATATCCATGAACTTTTTAAACTGTCCCAGAAATTCTCTAACGGTGACTCTTTATGGAGTGTGCCGAACGCAGATTCTGCTGCTAGCATTCCTGAAATTAATTCTCCGAGGGAAATTAGAAATGCAAATACCATCTTTATCTTCGTTTACCTAAATAAAATGAATTAAGATGGATAAATGTTCATTATTATTATTTTTTTCCCTTAAAATCATTATAACAGTAAGATTAAAAATAAATTGATGTCTATTATAATTTGGGATTTTGAATTAATTTTTCTAGTAAGGCTAACCAGTAATGTCAATTAACAATTAATAAAAAAAAATTAATAATAATAATAACATAAGAAATCTTATAGACTAACTAATACCTGATTTAATTGCAGTATGTGATCCTTTTATTTTCGGTACATTTAGGAACCCAGCTGAACATCCAATAATTGCTCCACCGGGGAAAACTGGGTAAGGTATTGACTGAAATTTAACTAACATCATATTTCATTCCCATTAGATTTAAACACGTATTTATATTTGCAGAAAAAAAATATTAACAAACTGGAATTAAGGAATGCCTTTGCTTCGTAATTTTTCATTTTTATTTTTTATTTTTTCCGGTTGAACTTTCAAAATTAAAGGAAGACAAAAGTTTTTCGATTTACCTGATAACCGCCTTCATTTAAAGTGCGAGCACCATATTCAAGCACCGTACCTCCTTCGAGCAAAGGTCTGATGGCAGGGTGATGCTTAAATTTCTGATAAGGGAAAGGAAAAAATTAAAAATTAACTACTATACGAAGAAACTGTGTAAGCATTCGACTTTCATAGTATTTTAAAGATACTTTCAATGCATTTGCTGAAATAAGTTGCAAAAAAGGATTGTAAAAAAAAAAAAAGAACGAGTAAGACCATAAATTACCTGAAACTCTTCATAGGGATTCAAGAAAGGATTGCGATAATTTAGTGCTACCACAAGTCCGATAGCCACCTGTGTAGAGAGAGAAAATAACGAACAACGTATAAAAACACTAACTATTATAAACCCACATAACAGCTTGTTATCCGCCATATAAAAGATAAGGGTAAATTACGGCCACCCCTGTGGTAAGGTAAAATTACGAAAACCCCCCTCTTGTTTGGGTAATTACAACCATCCCTCAACTATGAATCTTCTTGCACGTCCAACTTTATGGTGTCAAATTCAACAGAATCTTCAAGATACCGTGCAATGTTCTCTAGTTTGTACTCGTTTTGTGCAAAAACTAGAGTTTTTGATGCACCATAATCTGATATTTACAAGCTAAGAGACACATCTTATGATAATCTTGTTTCAAATTGTGGAGCTCGAATGGGGTAAAACGGGTACAAACTGAAGATTATTCCACATAATCTAGAAGATTCCACTAAATTTGACACCGCAAGAGTGGACATGGAAGAAGATTCATAGTTGAGGGTGGTTGTAACTACCCAGACGCGAGGGATCTTTTCGTAATTTGACCTTACCTCAGGGGTGGCCGTAATTTGCTTAAAAAAATGTAAGACCAAGAATCAATACAAAATTGTCATTGATATTTTTTGTTTCAATATATCTGACCTAAAGCAAAGTTTCCAAAATAATGTCCATTTGTCGCAATAATTGGACATTGGTAACTAAATGGCACTTTCAGCACGAGAATTATCGAGTAATTTTCTTCAATTAAATGCTGCCTTTTGGCTATCTTAATCCAAATGGTCATTTAGATTAGGAATATTATCGGGTAATGAAAAAAAGACCTGTCTATCTTTCATATGATATATGAAAGATCCACCGTAGGTCTTGGGGTCGAGTGGCCAACCTAATGTGTGAAGCACCGAGCCAGCGTCATGCTTCTCTTCACTGATTTCCCAAACCTGACAAAGAAAAGGATAACTCGAGCAATTTTTTCATGGATAAAAATATGAAGGAAATTGTGAATATCGTAGCTTTTAGTCAAAACTATTCGAGGACCGTGTTGAAAGAAGCATAAAATAACCAAACTTTTTAATTACATACTGCAAACGGAGTTCTAAAATACACAACTAAGATACAATTTCTACACGGTTATTTAGGATGCTGCAAATATACCTCTTTAATTCCTAAAGCATACGTCTGATGCTGCCCTTGGCCTTTCTCTCGTAAGTTAAATTTACTGATTATTTTCTGTTTATAAATCACATAAATCTTGATATTAATGGATTAAAAATAACAAAGAAGAAAAGAAAAAAAGAAAAAAAGTTCTTGATTTTGTAAACCTCGGATAAAGATCCTCGACAGCCTTCTGCAAACAGAGTCACACGCCCTGCATTAACCATTAAGTTATTCATTTCAAACCACTCCTCAGAAAATTGTTTTATCATTTCATTTTTATTTAAAAAATTAAATATGAAGAACGTAAAAGGCGTAAAACTTGCCCTTCAGTTCGACACCGGGCTGGAAAGTTTCTTTCTTAGAGCCATCTTTAGCAACTCCCATATCATTGGTTGCAATGCCAATTACCTTGTCACTTGTATCATATAGTATCTGAAAATAATTGATACTAATGAGAGCAAAAATTCATGATGATTACATAATCGAGCACAAAAACAGTAAATACCTCACTAGCTGCAAAACCTGGATATATTTCAACTCCTAATTCTTCAGCCTTGGCTCCCAACCACCTTACCAACTGACTCAAACTGCAAAATTAATTTTACATTAATTTTATATGAACAAATGCAAATTTATAAAAGGGTAAATTACGGCCATCCCCTGAGGTAAGGTCAAATTACAAAAAAAAACCCTCCTGTTTGGGTAATTGCATACACCCCTCAACTATGAATCTTCTTACACGTCCAACCATTAGATGAGGCAACAAAACATTGTAGATGATTCTTTACAAGACAACAATAAAGTTACGGTAAAGGGAAACGATTGTCCAATTTTTTTGATTATAAGAAAAAAACATAAAAATGTGATGTTACCTTATGACATAGTTTCCATGGTTATTGAAAGGAGAAGGAAAGGGGAAAGCACGAGTCTCGGAAAGCAACCAAAACTTGTCAGAAGAAACAGGAACGTGTATGGGCGCCTGGAAATAGTGTAATAACAGTCATGTTATGTTATTGATATTAAAACACGAACAAACATTCACATTCTCGAATTACATTCGATTCAGTTCATCAGCCAAAACTGAGCATATATAAATTTACTAAGTTGAAGTTTTTGCATGGACTATAAAAACTTCATTTAACAACATTATTTTCAATTTCAAAAAAAAAAAGGAACAAAAACTAAACACAAACCTCCTCCTGTTTCCAATTTGGTAGAAGTTCATTCAGTGCCCGAGGCTCAAAAACATTCCCGGATAATATATGAGCACCTGAGGAATAAAATGATATGAGAAGATACATTTGTCTGCGGCTTATGATTCTATAAGACGAAGCAGTAAAAAAGAATCCGTAAAAAGGTAATGATACTTTCTGTTAATTTTCCTAAATGAATCTGTAAATGGGACGCATAAATTGTCGGAAAATATTTTTATTTTCTCGAGAAAAAAGGACCATTAGAGAAATCATCAACTGTATCTGCTCATCTCAGAATAAATTCATATGTTTCGAGTATCGTTACAAATGCAATTCTTTTTTCTTTTCTTTTTTTCCGAATATAAACGACTTCACGGTTAGTTCAACTTAACCATGCTGGTCTATTTTCATGTCTATGAGAATTAATCTATGTTTCTCAAACACTGCCCAAGCTTCTTAAAATGGAATATACCTCAGTTGATTCTTTAGCTAAAATTCCAAACTACCCACAAAAGAAACCCGAATACTAAACATGATTCTTCTTCCCAAAATCACTTTTCAGAGTTCACATAACACCATTCATCACCATCAAAATTCTTGAAGAAAAAAAAAACATAAATAATAATAATTGAAATTACCTACTTCAGCCCCCTTCTCCACAACACAGACCGAAAAATCGACATCGTTTTCTCTGCACAACTGCTTCAATCTTATAGCCGCAGATAATCCAGCAGGCCCCGCACCAACAATCACCACATCATAATTCAGAGTCTCTCTCCTCACTGATGATGATGATGATGATGATTCGCTGCTGAAATTCCTCAATCCACTCCAATTCTGATTAAAATCTGCAAAATTTGCGGGATTTCTAGCAAACCCATGCGATGAAAACCTATTTAAGTATCGATTCAAAGGTGGAATCTTTGTCGAATTGGCGGAGCTGCCGGAAAGATGGTGAGGATTTGGGAAGTGAATTGGGATTGAAAATGATGCTAGGGTTTTTGATGATTTGGATTTGGAAGAGGAAGAGATGAGCCTTAGCATGATTTAGAGAGATTGGATTAATTCTTTGTTGATTTTGGGGGGAATTTCATACCAAATATGTAAGCGATCGATCACCCAATTTTGGTTTGTGTGCGTTAACAGAGCAGTATGGTTGTTGTTTGCTTTTCAATTAATTATTAATACATTTAAATGGCTAATATAAATATTATATTCTGCATTTAAATCTATATACTTATATATAATATTCTTCATTTAAATACTGAAATGCTATTATTCATAGTGGACATTTTAGTATTTTACTACCTCGCAATTTGCAATGCACTTTTATGTCATTTGTAAATTTTATTCAGAATCCTCTCAAACTATCGGAAATTAAACAAGCAATTTCGGCAACGATTTCAAATAACAAATTACCTTAATACGTAAATTTAACGTTATGTTGTTGTTTAGTTACGAATTACATCGATTAGTTTAATTTTAATTGAGAATCGATCAAATTCAAAAAAAAAAAAAAATCAGTTACAATGGGAAAATTATTTTGTGCTACTAAGCACGAAACCAAGCAATTTTGGAAATAATGGGTCCGTTTTGAGTAGAAGTACACGAAACGAAAACTTTGTTTCATGCAGATCTACACAAAATGGACACATTAATTCAAAAGTCGCTTGGTTTCGGGCTTAGTATCACAAAGTGGAGACGTTCTTTACATATACCACATTTCGTGTAAATTTACATAAAACAGAGATTATGTGTCGTGTAAATTTACACGAAATTGTACAATTTTTTTTATTTTTTATTTATTTTTATTACTTATTTTATTTATACATTAAATTAAAGTGTTTAACGTCTTATTCCACATATGGCAGGCAAGTTGAAGGCACTTATGCGAACAGCTGCTTCTGATGCTGAGTACTAGGAACATGAGTGTATGACTATGTCGGTGCGATATAGGAGAGCTGCGGAGAAGTGGGAAGTCGGTTGGTCATGTCGATGCTGATGTCGGCCCTTCCCATGTTGCGGAAGAGGTGACGGAGTCCACACGGAGATGAATGTTGTTGTACCTCATGGAGGTCGTGGAGCTCGAGGACGTGCAACCGGATGATGTTGTTGTTGTAACTTGTTTTCGATTTTTCAGTGTATTATTAATTTGTTTGATACTGAAAATTCTCTACTTTTACAATGAAAAATAAATTGATGATTATGACTAATTATATTGTCTTTTGTCCACATAGTTAATGTCTTCATACTATCAAATTTGATTACGATCGTGAGATTCTTGTTCTTGTTTCTGTATAAACAGAAACATTAATAATTAATTTAAAAGAAAAGGAATTGTACATTTACACGAAATACAATGTGCATTTCGTGTTATATACCACGAAATTCTCACTGTATTTTGTGTAAATGTACACAAAACACAACATAATTTTGAACAAAAGTTGTTTCGTGTTGCATTACACGAAATGAGTGAAAAAGTCGAAATTCGATAAAAAACGTGATTTTTTTTTAACCTCAAAATCGATGTCAATTTCATCGAGGTTGATAATTGTAGTGCTCTAACTGATGTTAAAAAAATCACGTTTTTTTTAAGTTTCAAAATTTAGAGATCGAAAGAATTTGGAAAATGTTTTTTTTTTTTTTTTTTTGTTTTTTTAAATAAATTATTTCCCACTGCCGGTGGACAAAAACGAACTATGAATTGTAAACCCTTTTAAAGATGTAAAGTGGAATCAACATGCATTTTAATATTGAAATTCAGACGAGGTTGGATAAAGGCAATGGGACGTGGAAACGCGTAGGAGTTCAGAGATTTTGCATTTACTTAGTTTGGATAACTCTTGATAAAAATAAATTTAAAGTTCTAATAAAATATTAATTGCATTTTTATCGATTTTGTTCTTATTTAATTGAAAAATAATTAAGGATAAAGATATTTTAGTATTTTATACGCTATGTTTTGTATAAGGGATAATTAGTAAAAACCCCCAATTCATTTACTTATATTAAGTGGATATAACCTCATTTACATTATTAGTGAGAACCCCACCTTATATTAAATAATTATTTTTGACATGACTAATATATCTAATTTGCCCTATTATATCTAAAATAATCAAACCTATTTCACGTTCTCTCTATTTCTCTTATTCTCTCCTCTCTCTTTTCTCTCTACATACCGCCGCCTCCAACCCTCTTCCATCTCTGCGCCGCCACCGCCTCCATCCCTCTTCCATCGTTACTCTCTTCTCCCAACGGTGTTCCTCCCTCCACTGACGCGAAAAGAAGACGGTCTTCACCCCTGGAATTCTCTCGTCAATGACGGCGTTAGGATTTTCGTTAGGGAGAATGATCGAGACTATGCAGCGACGCTAGGGTTGATATTGTGCTGAGCTTTCAATAGAGACCACCGCCAACATTGTTTCATTGTCGTTGTTATTGTTCTTCTTCTCTGATTTTTTTTTTGGAACCCAATTCTCGAATCTTAATTTTCTTAATTTGAGTTTTTGGTGAATTCTTATATTGAAGGCTAATTTTGTGCTCAATCAATAGTATAATGGATGTAGTTTTTGTTGAAATTGTGTGGTGTTATTTACATATTTATAAATATTTTCGTACAGCAATATAGTTGTTTTCATACAACAATATAGTTGTTTTCGTGCAGCAATATAGTTGTTTTTATTACTTTTTAGTTGATTGTAATAATTTATTTAACAAACAGTTGATTTTGATAAATGAGAGTTGCTGGAGATATATAGTTGTTTTAATCATAATTGTTTTAATAACAGTTGTTTTAATAATAGTTGTTTTAGCTGAAGACAAAAAAATATAGTAAAAAAAATATTTTTTTAAAATAATAAAAATTTAATAAAATATTATTTTAAAATATTATTTTTTTAAATAAGGAATAAATAAAAAAACAAAAATTAAAATTAAAATACAAAAAAAAGTGCATTAAATAGTGTATAATAGGTAGTGAATAGAAGAAGGGTAAATTTGAGAATAAAAAAAGAATGGGTCTCTTACTAATAAAGGAAAAGAAGCTGAATCCATCCTTATTAAAATAATACTAGAAGGATTTCTCACTAATAGTCCATTTGTATAATCTATTCATATTTATTGGATTTCTCGTACATGCAACAATCCAAAACAACATATGATATGAGACAGATGAAGTATAATATATATATGGTTAGCCTTGGGTGTTGACAAAATTATATAAGATTCATTTTCCAAATAGGGATAAAATTAATTTTAAATCCCATATTAGGGAGACCTTCCTAAAGTTAAATACTCCCAAAATTGCCCCTATGATACTCATTCAAAACAGAAAAGTGTACAAAATATGCAATTCCGCTGAATCGAAAATCCACTTCTAATCTATCCAAAAAATAACTTATCCCAAAATCTTGAGCCCGCCCCTCGAACTTTTTATCAAAAATCCTACAATGTCTTCATTCTCGAAAACATTTAGAAAAATGGCGGTCACAAAAATCTGAGAAACCTGCTACGTTTTTCCGTTTGTAAATTAGGGCAAGAAGAAACTTAGATTGGTTGGCCGTCTTCGTCATTAATGTTCTAACCACTTCGGTGGGAAAAGTAGTCGTTTTCGCCATCTACAACCACCGAATACCTAGACGAAAACCACAAGTTTTGACTGACGCTCACAATAATTTTATAGAAGTTTTTGGTTATAAACGTGTATGGTTTTCCATTTTCAATAGCATGTTCAAAAATCTACTATTTGCAAAAGATGTCATTTCCGTATATAATTTAAGGTTCCGAATGTCCACCACGGGTTCTTCCAACAAGAAGATAGTGCAAAAATCAATAGAGAGAAGTATTATTAGCACGCTTTCTAAGACTTACTTTTTTCTATAGACATGATAAGAATTAAGATGTTCTTATTAAAAAGAGGTAATGACAAATAGGCTCATGACAAGGACACTTAATTAAAAGAGGGACATCCAACTTTTTTGTCTTTCAAATAAATCCAGCCCATTCAAACTTATTTGCAAATAAGGAAAATTCTTTTATATATACCAAAATTACCCCTAATTCATTGAAACACAATTTAACTTCAATTTCATGATTTACACCCCAATTTAGCCCAATTTCATCAATTAACCAATTTTAACCCTAATTTCAATTTTGACCCGCCACCACAGGAGACCGCCGGTTGCCGCCGTTGACTTTTTTTTTTTTTTTTTTTGTGTTCCTGAAATTTTTTTCCGGCCGGTCAACTGTCGTTGACCGTCGGGTCTCCGGCGTTGGTTTTTTTTTTTTTTTTTTTTTTTTTTTATTTTTTTTTTCTTATAATTTTGTTTTTTCTTAAAAAAATATTTTAATTAATATTACTGTCTTGGCTGCTAAATTATTGTCTCCAGCAGTTATTTAACTGTCGGAGACAGTAATTTAACTGTTAATTGACTCTTTTGTTTTTTTTTGTTCTTCAAAAATATTTTAATTAATATTACTGTATTCGTTGCTAAATTACTGTCTCCAGCAGTTATTTAACTGTCGGAGACAGTAATTTAACTGTTAATTGACTTTTTTATTCTTAAAAAAATATTTTTAATTAATATTACTGTATTCGTTGCTAAATTACTGTCTCCGGCAGTTATTTAACTGTCGGAGACAAAAATTTAACTGTTCATTGATTTTTTTTTTTTTTTCCTTCAAAAAAAATTATTTTAATTAATATTACTGCCTTGGATATTAAATTACTGTCTCCAACAGTAATTTAACTGTCTTAGACAATAATATTAATAATATTACTGTTCGGAAAAATAATATTCATAATATTACTGTCCCAAACAGTAATATTACTGTCTGAGACAGTAATTTAGTAGCCAAGACAGTAATATTAATTAAAATATTTTTTTTCTAAGAAAAACAATTCCAAAAAAAAAAAAAGTCAACGCCGGAGACCGGCGGTCAACAGTGGTTGACCGGCCGGAAAAAAATTTCAGGAAAAAAAAAAGTTTCAAAAAAAAAAAAAAAAAAAGCCAATGCCGGAGACCGGCGGTCTCCGGCGGTCAACGCCGGAATCTGGCCGAAAAAAAAACATTTCAGAAAAAAAATTATTTTCTGAACAAAAAAAATTTTTGGGGGTTAATGTGATATATTTGTTTAAATTTGGGGTCAATGTGTAATATTAGTGAAGTTAGAGTATAATGGGTGGAATTGATAAGAATTATATTATTGAGGGTATTTTAGACTAAAGAGATGGGGATGAGCTTAATTGAGAGACTATTGTTTTTGTGGACCAAAATGCATTTAAGTCCCATGATGGGCCTTTTTTTCCATTTTCCCTATTAAAAAAATTTCATTTGCTCTCCAACAGCTTATTTAAAAAAAAAAAAGTAAGATCTTAAAAAAAAATTACCAAATAGAAAAACTTATAAGCTATTAAACATCTCATAAGCTTCGCCAAACACCCTCTATATAAAAATAAAAACCCAACATCTCATACTAATTAACAACTAACACAATCCAAATTATTACAAAACAAGGCCTCATACCATGAAAATCAAGACATTGTCACAAGCCACAAAATAACATAATTTAAATAAACTCCCAAAACAATTCAAGTTATTAATTCTCAATATATATATATATATATATATATATATATATATATATATATATATATATATATATATATATATATATATATATATATATATATATATATATATATATATATATATATATCAATAGGCTTGTTGTAGTAGAGGAGGCTCATATGGAAGAGTGGCAATATGGTTATGAGCAACAGTCCCAATCCACAACCTCCCTTTTACCTCTCTGACCTCACTCACCAATTTCATGACGTCACCATTCTTGTCATCAAGTACATCCAAAATATTTCCCTTGTCATTTAGTAGTGCAATCATAGTGTACATTCTCATCCCCGCAAACCTCGCCAAGTACCTCATCGGCACCGGCAGTCGAAAGTACACGCTTCTAAGCCACGGGTTCCGCACGAACACCTCTTGCGCTGCGGTCCTGCAGCAGTCGATCGCTACCCAGAACTCGCCCCTCTCGTTTACTCTTACGTTGTCCGGGAATCCCGGGAGGTTTGCGACTAGCTCTGTTTTCCCGCTCTTTGGTCCCTCGAGGAAGTACTTCATGATCCTGTGGAAAAATATGTGTATAGTGACTCCAACATTTTTAACTAAAATAACACTAAGGTGGTGTTTGCAAAAGCTTTTTGAAAGTGATTCTGAGTTTTTTTTTTTTTGCTTATAATCTGTTTTTAGGTGTTTGCAAACCCAACTTTTGTTTTTGCTTCTCTTAAAATAATTTGTTTTAAGCTATTTTTTTAAAGTATCTATAACTTTTTTTTTTCAATTTAAGTTCATTTTCCGGAATATTTGCAAACATTCCAACTTTTAGAAATAAACACTTAAAACCAACTTAACTCACATCACTAACTTCTGCTTTTAAATAAGCTTTTGCAAACACCACCTAATTAATTAAGTTTTTAAGTTGTGACTAAGGTGGTGTTTGCAAAATCTTATTCAAAAGTAGAAGTTACTGATTGTGAGTTAAGTGGACATTAAGTGCTTATTTCTGAAAGTTGGGGGTGTTTGTAAATTATCTGGAAAGACAATTAAAATAGAAAAAACAGGTACATGACTGCTTTTAAAATTATAGTTTAAAACAACTTATTTTTAGATAAGCAAAAGCAAAACTTGTTTTTCAAACACCTAAAAACAAAATATCCGCAGAAAAAAGCTCATAGTATATTTTTAGTAGCTTTTGCAAACTCACCTAAATATTTACCGGTCTTTTTTAAAGATTGTCACACAAAATACGATAAAAAGTAAATGTTTGTAAAATTTAATTACAATAGTATTTAAAAATAGGATCATTGAATCTCTGTTAATTATGTTATTGACCATGCAATTTATGTGGGCTATGTAAGATGAACCAGATGAATGTGTATCAATTGAAGATAAACTAATACGAAGTAGAAAAAAAAATGACAATCGTACATTTTTTTATTATGGTAAAATGACAGAGAATAGAGATCAAAATTTTAAAAATTAAAATAAATTAAATAAATATTTAATTTTAATAGTAGTTAATGTTAAAAATTCAAATCATACACATAATTCATCTTTTGAAGACTGAAATTGTTAATTTTCCTTTCTGAAAAAGTGGAACCAAATAGACTAAAATAAAATATCAGAAAACAAAAATAAAATTAAATTAAAAGTACTTAACAATTTTTATTTTTTATTTTTTTATTGGGTTAAAAGGGGAAAAAGAGTAATTTTACATACATATATACCTGCAATTTGTAGTTTCTGTAAAGAGAAGAAAAGACTGATCCTTGGATAACTGAACTCCATTAGGAAATGCCAATCCTTCCAAGACAACATGCGTTGTTTTCGTCGAAGGATCGTATCTAAGTAGTCGTCCCGTCGCTTCGCCTTCCAACAGAATGAAAAAATGGTTCCTACATGCAATTTTATTAAATATTGCCAATTATTAATCATCCACTTTTTTTTTTTTTTTTTTTTTTTTAAATGTACCAAAAAAAAAAAATTACACTCACACTCGGTTGTATCTCTTGCTAGTATCGGTGAAGAATATGGATCCGTTTTCATGAATATCGAGATCGTTAGCGAAAAGGATAGGGTCCCCATCGACATGTGTGGCCAAGGGGGTCGCCACCCCTCCACTGGGTCCCACTACCATAAGGCCATAATAAGCATCCGCTATGTATAGATCGCCACTCTTTGTGTCGAACCTTAGGCCGAGTGGTCGTCCACATTCCGACTCCATCTTCCATTGTTTCTTTGTTGTCGAATCCACTCCTTGTGCACATTGCTTCTCGGACCTAGGTAGTCAAAATCGGGATTTTAATTATAATTGAAAGTGGGCCGGGTTTTACATATCTTTGTAAATTTATATAGTAGCATACCATATTTTATATATCTCAACATGTATAAAACATCTCCTAACATTATAAAGTATGCAAAAACATAAATGAAACATGATTTTTTTTGTGGTTGTTAGGTTATTGGATTAATTCTTGGTCATTGTTGTTCATTATTTACACTAGGGTTCATTCTTCCACAATCGGAATTAGTCACGTTACTTGAATAAATTAAAACGTTCAATAGGGTCGGTGTTGAAAAAATCGAGTTTGACCCGCTAAACAAATTGACTTCTACGTAAAAAATTTAAAATTCATAGTAAACTCGTAGAGTTTATAGATTATAGGAATTTTCTAGTCCCAAACTCGAAGGACTTAACTTGGATTCGGAATCGACTACGATTTTATAGATTATAGGCTAGTAAATTCGCGAAATCCAAACATTTTATGATTCTAATCGGGATTTTAGCTACATGCAAAAACCACCTTAATTTTGTGACTAACAATAATTCGTAAGGAAGGACAATACAGACAGAAAACTAAACATAACAAAAGGCAATACCAATTACGCGAGACGAGAGCGAACGTTTCCCAACCGGATTCTTGACCCATCCACCTCACGACCCGTCCATCGCCCAGCCCAGCGTAGGGCCCACGGCCCAAAGAATCGAATTCGAGCGATTCGGGCCCGAAAATCTCGTCCTTAAATTCCAAATTACCGAGCCCTAAACGGCTCCGATTATCCCAAGGCCAACTCTCCATCACACTCTTGTAAGGTGCAATGTCATTCTCCACGGGGCTAAAGTCGAGGCCTCCAACCGGACTCAACTCGAAAGGGTCCATCACCATGAAACTCAACACCAATACAAACACCAAAATGTATGGATGTTGTAATAAAACACCATCTCTTATTTGCATTATTCTCTTCTCCATGTTTTTTTTTTTGTTTTCTTGTTTTTACTACAAGTTAGACTCTGGAGAATGTTGTTGTTATTATAGGATGAGAAACATGCATGTAATAATTGTGATGGAGTTTGTGGTGGAGGGTAGGTTTTTTCTTTATTTTTTTTATTATTTATTTTTTATATATATATTCTTGTACTGATATTTGGTGATCATGTATCTATGCTTACTATTATTATGATGGTGACCTACAACTAACTGTATTATTGGAATGCAAAGAGTAGCAAGTAAAACTAACAAAAAGAAAGAAAGAAAATATAATATCTATAAAAATCATCCATGTTCATGCCCTTTTAGCAAATTATGTGCAAGGTCTATAATGCCTTGAACATAAATAAAAAGAAGGGTAAATTCCACTTTACCCCCTTGTACTCTGCTCGTGAAGCACTTTACCCCCTCGTACTCTTAATTTTATCGATTTACCCCCTGTACTTGTACAATTTCCCAATACAACCCTCTTCGTCAACTTTTTTCGATTTTGACTCTGACGCCATTTGGTCAACAGTCAAAATATTGACTTTTTTCGATTTTAACTCTCGAGTATAGAAAAGAGAAAGTTTCACACATTCGTATATTTTTTTTTCTTTGCATTGGGTGGAATCGATCAATTTTTGGTTCTTGATTTTTGCTAAGTTAGGGCTTCAATTTGGGGATATCTTGGAAGGGGAAGTGGTGGGAGAAGAAGAAACGACAATATTGACTGAGATAAACGACGCGTTATAGGCAGTGGCAAATTTGTAATTTACAGAGTTGACCAAACGACGTCAGAGTCAAAATCGACAAAAGTTAAAGGATATGGCTCTATTGGGAAATTGTATAAGTACAAGGGGGTAAATCGATGAAATTGAGAGTACGAGGGGGTAAAGTGATTCTCGGGCAGAGTACGAGGGGGTAAAGTGAAATTTACCCTAAAAAGAAAACAAAAGTAAATTATCAAAAAAAAAAAAAACCCTAAGGGAAGATCAAATTACTAAAAAACCCTTACTCTATGCAAGAAAAAACCCCACGTTACGACCCCTTGTATGTTGGGGGGCCGGTGGTCGGTGATGGAGACTGGAAACAATTTTCGGTGAACAATAACATCACATAGGTATGACAAAATTACAAAAAGCCCCATCATGTTTGGGTAATTACAATAACTCCTCAACTATAAATTTTTTACCCGTCCACCATTGTGGTTTCAAACTTAGTGGAATCATCTTGATTATATGCAATATTACCACTTTTGTACCCATTTTATCCCATTCGAGCTCCACATTTTGAAGCATGATTATAAGGTGTGTTTTTTGACTTGTATATACGAGATTATGGTGCATCAGAAACTGTATTTTTATAAAAATAGAGTACAAACTAGAACATATTTCACGGAATCTAGATGATTATATTGAATTTGACACTATATGGGGAAGATGATTCATAGTTGAGAGGTAGATGTAATTATCCAAACAAGAGGGTATTTTTTTCGTAATTTGACCATATCTCGGGATGGTTGCAATTTACCCTATATTATATGTTAATTAACAAATGAAATTTCTAAATTCTTTTGTTTTAATTCGATCCTATTTGTTTTATTTTTTGTTTTTTTGTTTTTTTTATGAACAAAATTTCCATTCCAATTTTTTGGAATTTTTTATATCTAATCAGTTATTCAATTTCTTCTTTTTTTTTTTTTTTTTTTTTTTTCTATTATTCACTCATAATTTTAATTTACTAGTTTGAGAAAAGCTTCTCGGTGAAAAGTAGAAAGAAAAGAAAAGAAAATAGAACACTTTATAAATAAGCCCATCAATGAGTACTTACTCATAAAGAGGTTCACATAATAAACTCTTTTACAAAAAAGTTAACACATGGTTCAGAGGTTTGTAAAAGACTAAAATAGTTCTTCATACTTTAATATGATTTACTTTAATCTAATCCAATTTGACCCCAAATTTCACAAATTAATCAATTTTGACCAAAAAACACATTTTTATGGACAATTTCGTCCGTCACCGCCGGTCTCCGTTGACTTTTTTTTTTCCTTCCTGATTATTCTGCCCGTATCCGGCATTGACTTTTTCGATATGTTCCTTTTTTTTGCCTTCCTTATTTTTCCGCTACCGGTTTTCGGCGTTGATTTTTTTCGTGTTTTGTTTTTTTTTAACATCTTTTTGCCCCATTTAAACATCACTATTGCTGTGGTTGACAATAATAGTAACTATATTATTGTTAAACACAGTAAAATTAATTATACTACAGTTTAACACAGTAATATTGCTATATTAATCTCTAGCACATTAATATTAACACAACAAAAGTCATTATTATTGTGTAATAGAGTAATATTAATATGTTGACCGTTCAACAAAATTAAACATAATAAAAAGCCAAAAAAATTATATACTGTGAGTGACAGTAATTTTACCATAACAACAGTAATATTATCGTTCAACCACAATAATATTATTGTGTTTACAATAAGATTTACATAATACACAATAATATTATTATGTTACTCCGTGAATAACTCAAACAAAACCAAAAAAACCCAAAAAAGTAATTATATTGATGTAATTGACAATAATATTATTGTGTTTACAGTTATTTTACTGTCAACGACAGTAATATAATTACGTTGATTTGTCAACAAATCAAACAAAATTAAAAAAAATTAACAAAAAATAAATAATAATATTGTCGTTGCCTCTAATTGTAAAGTCAACGACAGTACAATTACGTTAAGGTACTGTTAGTGATAGTATAATTACATTATTTTATTGACAGTGGCAGTATAACTACCGTTAATGACAACACAATTACGGTCAACGTTTAGCGGCGAACATAAAAAAAATAAACCACTAAAAAAATTGAACGCCAGAGAGCGGCGCTAAAAGAAAAAAAAGTTAACGCCGGAATCCGGCGGCGGAAAAAAAACAAACCGGAAAAAAAATTCCGAAAAGTCAACGCCGGAAACCTGCGGCAAAAAAGTAATTTTTGAAAAAAAAAAGAAGTCAAAAATGAATTTTTGTGGTCAAAATTGATTAAATTAAGGGTACAATTAAGAATTGAGTGTAAATGGTTGGGGGTAATTTTGTCATATACATAAATTTTTCCTTTATTATAATAAATATTAAAGGAATGTGCTTATTTGCAAAATAAATATAACCCCTAAACCTAGAATAATAAAGATGGTTGAGCCCCGAAAAGGTATGAGGAAGCTAGATTAAGTGAATCGATCAATTACGTAGTGCCATCTTTTTTATAAAGTGGTCGTCGATTTCTTTATTCAACTAGTAATTATGAATATATGCTTTCTATTTGTCATCCATAGCAATGTGTTATGGACTTAAACTTCGATATTCACGAATTAACGCTCCTCATACTTGTTCAATTTTCATCCCTCGCCAATATGCTAAACTAGCATGACTCGAAAGTGTACAAGAGTGCAAGTGTTTAAGAAAGAGCACAAGTGATGGAGAATGCTAAAGAATACTTTAATTTATTGACTGAATTCTTGGATAATTACAAATGAACGAGACTACCCTTATTTATACAACTTCACCTCCTCAATGGATGATGGTGATCATCTTGCTAATAGAATGGATGATAGTGATCATCTTGCTAATAGTTAAGATTAACTCCATGGAAGATTCTAGAAGATATTCTAAAATCCTCCAAGAATCTCTCCAATTGGGCCTAATTGCTTGATTGATCAACTTTAGCCCCTTCACTTCATCGAAAAACTGGGCATTTTTAACAAGTGGCTTAGTTAATAGAGCAAAAGAGTATTGACTATTGAGTATCCAGTATCAAGTGTTCAATAATTTGCATGCTATCTTACTATCACTCTTGGATTATAGAAGAAACTAATCAAAGAAACAAATTTAAGATCATACAGGAATAAGCGAGACAACAAGGGAAAAAAAAAGTTCACAAGCCACAGGAAATTTTACCGGTGCCTCGATTTAAGAGACTTTTAGCACAATTACACAGCTGTTGAGATTACTATCTATATGAACACCATGAATTCTTAGTTGCGATTTTTGATTTTCAATTAATCAATCTCTTTTTGTTCGCCCAACGACGAAAATCAGCAAGAGAAATTCCGTTTTCTTGAGGGTTTATAATCTTGTAGGTTGGGTAGAAAAACTCTTTTAAGGGTAAATTAATTAGTCTTAATATAAAGATTACCTATGAGCTCTTTTTACTAAAACAAGAGAAGGGGTTGTTGTCCTTAGCCTATTTTATAAGGGATTTTTGGCCAATAATCCATTGTATATCAGATACAAAACATGCTTCAACAATGAAAATATGTCAACCACAGTAAATACATAACTGATAAAACAAACAAACACTTCATCAGCACTTAATTGACTTTGTAAAACACGTTTTGCTAGAAAATATAGTCGGGCAGCTGAAGGGGAAAACGAGATACTTCGACTGCAAACGGTTCGCCTTTTGGATCCGCTAATCTGAAGACACAAAGGCCTCCAATTAATATATATACATATATACATATATATATATATATATATATATATATATATATATATATATATATATATATATATATATATATATATATATATATATACAAAATATATTAACTGCTACTAACTGAGTATTTCAAGATTAACACTTCTAACTTTTAAATCGAGTTCTAAGTGTAATTTGTTATATTTTCTTTAAATGTAGAAAATTATATTTACCTTCCGGGAACAAAAGTAAAAGACCCTTCGATAGATCCTCGGGAAGCCATTAGAGATGTACAACTTTCGTACACAAACTCGTCTTTACCTGGACGTAGAAGAGGAAACTGCACGTACACAATTTAAATAAAGGTCAAATAATTGGGGAAAAAAAAAAACCACAGCCCTAAAATAAACTGTACTCCATTTGAACATGCGAGAAGTCTCATTTTTTAACCACAGTATAGCATAATTACGATTTCAGAGGTGTTTATAAAAAAAAAAAAAAAAAAAAAAAGAAAGGGTAAATTACGGCTACCCGCCTGAGGTAAGGTCAAATTACCAAAAAACCCCTCCTGTTTGGGTGATTACAACCAGCCCTAAACTATGAATTTTCTTACACGTCCACCCTTGCAGTATCAAATTTAGTGAAATCTTCTAGATTACGTGGAATATTCTCTTGTTTCTACCCGTTTTACCGGTTCGAGCTCCATATTTTAAAATAAGATGATCATAAGTTGTGTCTCTTGGCTTGTAAATAATGGATTGTGGTACATCAAAAACAACATTTTTCCACAAAGCGAGTACAAACTAGAGAAAATTCCACAGAATCTAGTAGATTATGTTGAATTTGACACCATAAAGGTGGACGTGTAAAAAAAACTCATAGTTGAGGGGTGGTTGTAATTACCCAAACATAAGGGGTTTTTTCGTAATTTGACCTTACATCAGGGGTGGCCGTAATTTACCCAAAAAAAAAAAGCATAGAAACTGATTTATCATATACTGAAAGAATAAGAAATAAACGGGAAAAGAAAACAAACCTTTCCTATGACAGCTTCTCCGTTTACATCATCAACGACATCATCATTAGCGCGTATAAGCCAGTGTCTCCAATATAATTGGCACGAGTTGTACTTCACACCACTCACTACACATCCATTAGTAGAAAGTGACAGTCTTACGGAATAAGCAAACAAATACTTCTCCGTTTCGTTTTGAAGGTTACTGAACTCGGGCACAAATGCAGCTGAAGCACGAACCTTTCATCAAAATCGAAAAATTAATTTTTAATGAGTACCCAATTAATTTTTATTTACTTGCCAATGCATACAACAAGCAATTTTCCGAGAACTCGAAAAATAATTTATAACTCGAATACCCCATAGTGCATGTGTTTCTGTTTTATATGGTTTTTTTAAAAGAAGTATAGAAGGCGGAATTCGAAAATCACATGTGCTCAGGTCATATACTAACAGGGGCAGAAATCGGATGGATTATATCGGATTTAGCACTTCCGGAAAAAAAAATGATTTTTTTGGAAGTGACAAACTAATTCCAATTCTATTCCAAAAAAATCAGAAAAATTGGAAACTGGAATGAAAAAACTTGTTCCAAAATTGTAATTTATGGGATCGGAATCAGTGGAATTCGAATAATACCAATTTTGAGTAACCTAAAATATAAAATACATAATAATTTAGATATTGTTATTTTCGGGGAAAAAATCGGAATTTTCAAAATTAAAATCCAATCGGAAATCGGAATCCCATATATATTCCAATTCCGATCCCAAAAAAAATCGGAAAATTGGAATTTGGAGAGAAAAAAATTGTTCCGAAATTGGAAAAAAAACGGATCGAAATTGACGGAAATCAAAAATCCTGTTCCAATTTTCACCCCTAGACACTAATACCAATTTTGAGTAACCTAAAATATAAAATACATAATAATTTTGATATTATTTTTTTCGGGGAAAAAATTGAATTTTTGGAAATTAAAATCCAATCGGCAATCGGAATCCTATATATATATATATTCCAATTCCGATCCCAAAAAATATCAGAAAAATTGGAATTTTAAATGAAAATATTGTTCCAAAATTGGAAAAAAAACATATCGAAATCGACGAAAATCAGAAACCATATTCGAATTTCCACCCATAGAAGAACACTAATACACTACATTCAAGAACTAAAAAACACAACAATTTAACTACCTTAACACCGTTTGTTACAGTAGAGGAGCAAAGCGGCAAGTTCTCCGGGAACAGATTAACGCTTCTAACTTTTTCCTGCGTGCGTACTTTAACAACACCATCCTGCAAACGACGAGCATGTTCTTCAAGCCACAAAAGCATACCGTCATGCTCCTGGTCAACACCTCTCGACCCGATCAACTCACCGGGCACACAAGGCATCATTTCTCCATCCGAGACAAGATTCCTCGTACCCACAAAAACCTGACCGCTCCCACAGTTCAAGAAAAACATCTTCTCACTATAAGTAAAAGTAGCCGAAGCCGCCACGACAATATACTTGGGCCGACTCCCGAACCCGAGCCGACTCATAACAGCCCTCGTGTCGTGCATCACTTGTCTCAAGGGCAACAAGAACACATTCACTATGTGGTCGTATAACGTGTAGCCGCCGATAATGCCCAGCAGACTTGACGGTAAGTATCCGGTATCTTCTTGAGGTATTTCTTGAGGGTTTTGACCGTCGCAGAATCGGTAAAGGACCCTTGTGGGGAGAGGGAGTTTGACTTTCAATGACTTTTCGAAATTCTCGATCTCGGATTCGGAAGCACCCTTTCGTAGGGTGGGTAAAGATTCCGGAAAATTCTCCGACAGCCATTTCTTGAGCTTGCTCCAACAGGTGTTCACGCGCATGACAAGCGGCCATGGATACATGGAAAACGCTTCTCTCCATGCTAGATACGCTGCCTGCAGACGAGCTCTCATTGGTTAGACAAAACTTTTACCGAATATGCGAACAACATCAACATAAATTAAAGTCCGACTACAACAGATAATCTAAACTTAGCACTCACTACAACATTAAGGATTAATTCAACTGATTGAAAATTAATGCTATTTTAATTAAAATTTATGAATATTCACTATTTTTTTTTTGGACATTTTTAAATCGAGATAAGTAGTAATTAGGCAAGATTAAACATAGCGGAAACATCAGGCATTTCAGTATAGATTTCTAATTGGGTTCAATACTTATGGAATATTGAAGCATCTTCTAACTTCACCTAATTTTTTTTTTTTAAATTATTACCACAACTAAAAGATAGACATAATAAAACATCATATGAAAACAAAAGATCATAGAAAAATTATTAAAATTAAAAAATTACATAAAAAACCCAGGTTAATTTCACATTAAAATTTAGGAAGAAACATATTTAAAATAAATTTAAAAAATAAAAATAAAAGAAAAAACCTGGAAAGAAGAGGCGGGATTTCCGGAAGGATCGATTGGAGAAGAAAGATTGAGATCGTGGGAGCAGAATAGGGCCCAAATTGAGTCTTCAGAAGCCCAAACCCTAAATTGTTTGCTGAGGCAGGCGACGGAGGCTACTTCTTTAGGGCTCAATTTTGACAGGATTACGTGCATCGCTAATCCACCCACGCTCTCCAAATCCATTTTGATTGACTGATTGATTGATTAATTGATTAAGAAGACGCAGAGAGAGTATTTGTTCCTTGTACTCTTTTTCTTGCTTGCTTGTTTGCTTCTAGAGAGAGAAAGATGAGAGAGAGAGAGAGAGAGGAGTGGAAAATGGCCGACTTCTTCTTCTGGCGCTTGCGGATTTCTACGAGAGAGCTCAAAAATGTGATTTTTGTCTTGGTTATTAGCATAAATTGAAGTTATATATATATTTTTTTTTATTTTATTAAAATGTGTTTTTTGACAAATTCCATCCTCATAATATTATTTATTTTCCTATTTGCACTCTTCACTTGTATTTTATAGGCCAAACGAAATAAAATTCAACTATTGAGTTTTTGGCTGTGTAGCACCAAAAATTCAATCTTTTTAATGTTTATGTGATTTGGACACGTTTTTGTGTCCAATACTCGAAGGACATATATTGAACACCTTATGGACTATTTTGTAACAAATTTTTAAATATTTTTGTTATTTCCCTACTTATTTACATGATTTAATTATCAATTGTAAATTGATAGTTTATATTAAAATTTATTTTAAACATGTCTATAATGATATATAAAAGGAATTTATATATAAATAAAAACTTATATGTTTATATACCATATTTTTATAGATATAAGCTATTAAAATTTATTTTTATGTACTTGAACCACTTAAATTTGTTAAGCACTGACTGGTTCATGGATATTGAAATCACGAGCCAAATGAAAATGAAAAGGAAAATAAATACAAAGAATTTTAAAATTACGAGTAGGTTTGGTTTTCTAATAGAAATAAATGAAAATCGATTTTGTGGAATATAACTTTCTTTAATTTTGTTTGGTTTCTAAGGAAAAACGATGAGGGATACAATTAATGATGGACCGCGACTCCAACATCTGCCGCCACATAATATTTTCATCTTTTTACGTAATATTTTACACAAACCAAACAGAGCCTTAGTTTATTCTTCTATCGCTTAAACAAGTTTCAACAGTTTCTACCGTGAAATGTTGTTTGCTGAATCAGAACGAAATTTCTGAATATCTGTTAAGTGTATATTTTTACACTTAATTGTACCTTTTAATTAGAACTTTTGGTGTGTTTTAACGATAATTGGTGCTTAAAATGGTTATTATTTGTATTTTAGGTACAAATTGAAGAATTGACAACTTATGGGGAAAAAACTGCAAATTCGGAGAAAAAGTGGGCCAAAAGTAAAAAAATCAAAACTCTGAAGAATTAAAGACCAGATGGCCGTCCGGATTTCAGAACTAATTCTCGCACGGCCGTCCGGGTTCACGAAGTGGCGCAGTGAAGGAAGTTTAATTACACAAGGAAACCGCCCTCTTATATTTTTGCACCCTATTTAAAGGCCAAATAGCATACAATTAGGAATCTATCTTTTTACACGCGATCTAGGAGCACGAGAACGGAGCAACGAAGACGAAGACTTGACGAATCTTCATCATAGTTCTACCCTTTTTATTTTTATTCATAGCTTTTATGATTTTTCGTATATTTATTATGTTTTTCGTTGAGAACATGAGTAGCTAAGTTTTTAATCTAGGATTTTGTTGGAACCCTATGTGGTGATTCGAACCTATTTTCTAATATTATGCAAGTTTAAATTCTTCGATTATTTCTTCTATTTTGATCTTATTTAGCGCATGAACGTAGCTAATTTATGTTGCTATGTGTTATTGTTAGAATTGAATCGACAGATCGTTTTAATAATTAGAACAGGGATAGAAGAGCCTTCGAGTAGTTTTCACCGGATGAGTGTGTTAATTGCATGTATTATCGTAGACATATAGATAATACCTTAGGTAGACCGTTTACGAGACTTGTTATTTAATGCTTTATTCATACTAGGTTTGCATAGACATATAGTGAATCGTTTATGAATAATAGACTTATAATACACGCGACAGCGGGTTATGAGTAATTTTGTGTCTTGGGTTAATAATCCGGAATCGTAACTTGCATGATAGAAGATCAATTGGATGAAGAATTATCGCATAGGGGGAAGATAAAATCCTAGATCCGTTTTTATATTGATATTTTCTCGTGATTATTTGCTTTCTTAATTAGTTTAATTGTTTAATTGATTTAATTTGACAAACTCGCGTAGGCTGGATAACAATCATAATTGTTAGAATTTGGTACTTAGGATTAGGTAATTTGCGTATTCCCTGTGGGATCGACATCCGACTCTCACGAGTCAACTTTTACAACTTGTTTGCGATACGTACACTTGCGTGTTAGGTATTTAGCCCCAACAAGTTTTTGGCGCCGTTGCCGGGGAACTACGGCTAAATTATTTAATTATCCTAATATTAAATTTGAGCAATTTTTCTTACTTTAGCCATTTTATTTATTTTATTTAATTATTTTATTTGCTTATTTTATTTTTTATTATTTTGTTTTAGGTACTTTTTATGCGAAGAGGACACGACACGAACATGTTACCTCTTGACCCCGAAATTGAGCGAACGTTTAGGCAAGCCAGGAGAAATCAACGGTTAGCTCAAAACGCTCCCTCAACGATGGAAGAAGAGATTAATCGTAGGGAAGACGACCAAGGGCGCCGACCGAATGCGGTGGGGGAAATCGTCAATGAGCAAGAGCAACGCCAGCTAATTAATCCACCACCTCGTCAACGAGCATTGCATGAGTACACCGTTCCAACACTCAATGGGTTTCAATCAAGCATCCAGCAGCCCCCCATTGAAGCCAACAATTTCGAAATTCGAGCGGGACTCCTCACTATGCTCCAAAACAATGGGTTATTCAGCGGATTGGCTCATGAAGATCCACATCTCCATCTAGTGAACTTTCTCGAAACACGTGATTCGCACAAGATGAACGGAGTGTCGCCCGAAGCACTGCAACTCCGCCTGTTCAAGCACTCTTTACAAGGAGCCGCTCGAGAATGGTTACAACTCGCGCGCCGCACTCCATCTTGTCTTGGCCCTAGCTAGCACAACTCTTCATGAACACATACAACTCCCCAACAAAAACTAAGAGAATCCGGAGAGAAATTCAAAACTTCATACAAGAAGCCGGTGAAGCATTATTCGAGACGTGGGAGCGGTTCAAACAGTTAGTAAGGAGGTGCCCGAATCACGGACTTCTAGAGTGGCGCCAACTGCAAATATTTTACGATGGATTGCAAGACAACTCGAGAACCATGCTAGACTCTGCAGCTGGAGGAATGTTCATGAGTTTGACCTACGACGAAGCATACGAACTCTTGGAGCGAATCGCTAGAAACAAATACATGTGGGCATCGGATCGGTCAAACAGCGGAGCCGTTAAAACGGGAGGAATTTTGGAGTTAGACGGGGTCACTGCAATCACAGCCCAGTTAGAGAAGCTATCAAAGCAAGTAGCGGCTTTGCAAACTCAGCAAGTCCATGCAGTCCAAGCTCCCGACCAATGCGTAGAAGAAACGGAGTCTCTAAATTATGTGCATGACACCAACCGACAACAGAGGAACCCGTACTCCAACACGTATAATCCGGGATAGAAAGATCACCCTAACTTTGGGTGGGGAGGAAATCAGCAAGGACAAAGGCAAGCACCACCTCAAGGTCAACCGCCTAATTATTCACGACCAGCTCCCGGATTCCAAAATCCGCCTCAAGTTCCACCTCAAGGTGGAGACCTCGCGAATATCTTGGCCCAATTTATGACATCCACCCAAGCATCCATCCGAAATTTGGAAACGCAGATGGGTCAACTTGCAACCCAGCTAACCGCGAGGCCATCGGGAGCACTGCCGTCGAATACGGAAGATCCTCGAAAGAGCAACATCGAGCAGTCCAATGCCGTAAGTTTAAGGAATGGGCGACAATTAGAGGAAGCCCCACGAAAAGAGAAGAGAAGCACGGTAATCGAGAAGCCAAGAGTGATGGAAGCAAAAGAAACAACTCAAGAAGATTCACCGTCAACAGTGATTGCAAGAGCTCCTCAAATCCCATATCCTCAAAAGCTTCTAAAAAAGAAGCTCGATGCCGAGCACCAATGATTTTTGGACAAGCTGAAGGAAATCCACATAAATATTCCGTTTATCGAAGCCATTCAAAAGATGCCAAAGTGGGTGAAATTCCTCAAGGATCTCATGACAAAGAGGAATAAATTGCAAGGGGACGAGATGATCCAACTCACGGAGCAATGCAGTGAAATTCTTACACGGCACCTTCCACAAAAACTCGGCGATCCAGGTAAGGTCACTATTCCTTGTACTATAGGAGGTAAAAATTTTAGATCGCTCATTGATTTAGGCGCTAGCATTAATGTTATGCCTTATTCCACTTATAAAAATCTTGGGTTAGGTGAAATTGAACCAACGGCTATAACTCTTCAATTAGCCGATAGGTCTTTAGTTTACCCAAAAGGTATTTTAGAGAATGTGCTAGTAAAAGTGAACAAATTTATTTTCCCTGTGGATTTCGTTATACTTGATATAGATAAAGATAGGGAGATACCTCTTATTTTAGGAAGGCCGTTTTTAGCCACGTCGAAAACTCTAATTGATTGTGCTAGTGGTGATCTTACAATGACGGTGCATGATCAAACGATCAAATTTAACGTTTTTAGCGCTAATAAAAATCCATGTGATAATAATGATTGTTTTGTTATTGATCTTATGGATTTCACAAATCATGAAGATTTTGACGTTTTGATCTTGGACCATGGGAAAGCATCTTTGAGTGCAGGAGATGATGGCGGAAACGGTAGTCGGAAGGAGCAAGTTTATTGTGCGGACTCAATTTCAACTCCTCCGAGAGATAGTCAAAAGAGTTGGGGTGATAACAATGAGGAACGTGCAAGGAGGATGTGGCCATCTAAAGAATCAAACGAGCATTATCGGGGAGAGGAATTCAATCGCCTAGTGACTTCGGTCACGTTAGCTTGAACAAAGAAGGAGACAAAGTCCGGCTGAAGACTGTAAACTTAGCGCTTCTCGGGAGGTAACCCGAGATTTCGTTTTTTTTTCTTTTATTTTATTCTATTTTTTTATTTTTATTTTGTTAGTTTTAGTTTTTATTTTATTTTACTTAAAAAAAAAATATCAGACACACTAATAAGAAGTTTTTATTTTTTCAGGGGTTAAATTGCAATTTCTGCAATTATTCACACGGCCGTGTAAGAAAAAAGGCAGAAATCTCACACGGCCGTGTGAGATTCTCGAGGTGCTACTGGACAAATTTGAGAAAGGGCGCGGCCGTGCGGAATTTACACTGAATTCTCGCACGGCCGTCTGAGAAAAAAAGATGCTACTGCCCAAAATTGAGAAGGGGCGCGGCCGTGCGAAATTTACACTGAATTCTCGCACGGCCGTCCGAGAAAAAAAGAGGCTAGTGCCCAGAATTTACGTTTCGCACGGCCGTCCGAAAAAACAGTGTAATAAATCACACGGCCGTGCGGAATAAAAAACGGGCAGATTAAAAAAGGGTTTACACACCACAATTTTCACAATTTCAAATCCCCTCTCTCCCCCAGTTCCAACCCTAGCATTCCCCTTTCGAAATTTTCCCTTTTCTTTGACAAATTTCACCGAAAATTCACCAACTACACACATATACTACTCAAACACGGTGGTTTGTTGTTGATTTGTGCAGGGAGGATTCAAGAAAGGTGCAAATTTCTTAAAAACCCATTCAACAAGGACCGCCCACAAGGTGTTCGACGATTGGCCCGAGTCAAGTTTGGGGGAAATTTCGCACACCAATTCACTTAAAATCCCTTCCACAAGGCATTCTCACATCATGGGGAAATGAGGACGTGACGGGGAGGGCACCTCACAAGGCGAAGGCACTTCAAAAGGCAAGGGGAAGGGCAAGAAAGCCGATCAAATTCCAACCCCCGATGACGATGCTTTTTGTGTCGAAGGCGCCAAGGTTCGTTTTGAAAAACAAAAAGTGAAGAAACTTGTGATGGAGCGCGCATATGAGGTCACCCTTCCGCAATTGCACCGTTGCATCAAGAATTCCTACGACGAGGGTGGCAATCATTATTGGAACCGACGGAGTCGATCAACCTATCTTTGGTCCGCGAGTTCTACGCCAACACCCGTATTCTCCTAACTTCGGATAGTAAGACGAGCACGGTTCGAGGGAAGAGGGTCGATTGGAGTGCCAAGGCCATCAACTCCTTGTATAACATCCGACACGAGCTATTCAATTGGGAACAAATGCAACTCGCGGTAACAAGAGATCAACTCGGCGAAGTATTGTGCGATGGGCCCCCAATTTGGTCCGAATTCTCAACCGAGGAGGCATACGAGTTGGAGTGGAAATGCATCCACCAAGTAGGCAAGGCGTGCCTTACTTTCATATGCGCCAACCTCATCCCCACCCGCTCGTGGACTCACGTGGACCCCGAACGATGTGCTCTTGCATATTACATTCTAAAGGGCACACCGATCAATAATGGCGAAATCATATCCGACCGTTTTTGGATCTCCATGATCAACAACTCCAAGGGGTTCTATTTCTCTTGCCTCGTTACCGGCCTATGCAAGAAGGCGAAGGTCCCAACCAAAACGACGGATATTATCACACTAATTCGGAAGCCAATGAGTAACCTTGCGGCCCGACAATTCAAGGCACCCATCCACAATGGCGAGCAACCCGTCGATAGCCAACAATTAGCTCCACCCGAGGGTCCAAGCACAAGTTCGGACCGCCGTTTTCAAAGAAGAATGGAGCGGGAGTTGGTCATTACTAGAAATCGGCTTGCCACGGTGGAGCACAAGGTGAGCACAATCGAATCCCTTCAACGGTGGTCGGGGAAGATTCTCCAAGCCATTGTGCGCCATTTGGCGTGCGGTACTCCCGAGTGCGCCGAACCGGAACCATTGCCCGCACCGATTCTTGAGCCGGTACCCGAGCTATTGGAGGACGAGGAAGATGGTAATGCTCATGAGCACGGTGGGATTGGTGAGCAACCCGATGATGGTCCAGACGCTTAAACAGGTGTTTTCTATCCTTAAACTCCGGGCGAATCACATTGAGGGCAATGTGAATTTTAAGTTTGGGGGTGGTTAACTATTTGTTTTCTTTTATGTGCGCTGTTAAGTGTATATTTTTACACTTTATCGTATCTTTTTATTTGAGTTTTTGGTGTGATTTAACGATAATTGGTGGTTAAAAAGTTGATTTATTGTATTTTAGGTATAAATTGAAGAATTGGAAAAGTTTGAGGTCAAAACTGCAAATTTGGAGAAAATATGGGCCAAAAGTGAAATAATCAAAAATATGCTGAAATTGGCTGAAAACAGGCCCGCACGGCCGTGCCAAAATTAGCCTATTTTTGGCACGGCCGTGCCAAATGCTGAATTTGGGCAGAAGGTTCGGCGATTCTCGCGCGGCCGTGCGAGAATTGCACTGATTTTCGCGCGGCCGTGCCAAATCACGTTGGAGGCAATTTTGGACTTTTAAACACACAAGGAAACCTAGAATCATCTACCAAGTTGGGACATCTATTTAAGCCCAAACCAAGCAGGAATCAAAGGGGACTTTTGACACAACCTTGGAGCGAGAGGAGCGAGAGAACGGAGAATCGAAGACGGAGAATTGACAACTCTTCACCATAATTCTTCTTTCACCTATCTTTTCTTAATCTATGACTTTTATTACTTTTATTATGTTTTTCATTATGAGTAGCTAAGTTTTTAATCTAGGATTTTGTTGGAACCCTATGTGGGGATGGTGAACCCGTTTTCTTGAGATTATGGAATTATGATTTTATGATTATTTCTTCTGCTTGTTATGATTGTTAGTACATGAACTTGATCAATTTATGTGCTTTATCTGTGATTATTGGGATTGACTCGACAGAGCTATTTTGATAATTAGACGGTAAGTAGAAGAACCTTCGAGTAGTTTTCACCGGATGAGTGTGTCAATTGCATGTGGTATCGTAGACATACAGATATCACCTTAGGTAGCCATTGACGAGACTTGTGAGTTAATGCTTTATTTATAATTGGTTTGCATAGACATATAGTGAATCGTTTATGAATAATAGACTCATAATACACGCGACAGCGGGTTATGAGTAAATTAGTGTCTCGGGTTAATAATCATGAATCATATATTTCATAATTGAGGGGTTTTGGGTGAGCAATTCTTGCATAGGGGAAGATAAAATCCTAGATCCATTTTATATTGATATTTTCTCGTGATTCTTTGTTTTCTTAATTATTTTAATTGTTTAATTGATTTAAATTCGACAAACTTGCGTAGGCTGGATAAAAATCATAGTTGTTAGAATTTGGTACTTAGGATTAGATAATTTACGTATTCCCTGTGGGATCGACATCCGACTCTCACGAGTCCACTTTTACTACTTGTTTGCGATACGTGCACTTGCGTGTTAGGTATTTAGCCCCAACAAGTTTTTGGCGCCGTTGCCGGGGACTACGGCTAAATTATCTATTTATCCTAATATTAAATTTAAGCAATTTTTCTTACTTCAGTCGTTTTATTTATTTTATTTAATTATTTTATTTGCTTGTTCTATTTTTATTATTTTTGTTTAGGTATTTTTTATGCGAATGGAAGAAGAGAATAATCGTAGGGGAGATGACCAAGGGCGCCTACCGAATGCGGCAGGAGATATCGTCAACGAGCAAGAGCAACGTCAGCTAATTAATCCACCACCTCGTCAACGAGCATTGCATGAGTACACCGTTCCAACACTCAATGGGTTTCAATCAAGCATCCAGCAGCCCCCATTGCAGCCAACAATTTTGAAATTCGAGCGGGACTCCTCACGATGCTTCAAAACAATGGTTTATTCAGCGGATTGGCTCATGAAGACCCACATCTCCACTTGGTCAACTTCCTCGAGACGTGTGATTCACACAAGATATCTTTGCACCCTATTTAAAGGCCAAATAGCACACAATTAGGAATCTATCTTTTTACACGCGATCTAGGAGCACGAGAACGGAGCAACGAAGACGAAGACTTGACGAATCTTCATCATAGTTCTCCCCTTTTTATTTTTATTCATAGCTTTTATGATTTTTCGTATTTTTATTATGTTTTTCGTTGAGAACATGAGTAGCTAAGTTTTTAATCTAGGATTTTGTTGGAACCCTATGTGGTGATTCGAACCTATTTTCTAATATTATGCAAGTTTAAATTCTTCGATTATTTCTTCTATTTTGATCTTATTTAGCGCATGAACGTAGCTAATTTATGTTGCTATGTGTTATTGTTAGAATTGAATCGACAGATCGTTTTAATAATTAGAACAGGGATAGAAGAGCCTTCGAGTAGTTTTCACCGGATGAGTGTGTTAATTGCATGTATTATCGTAGACATATAGATAATACCTTAGGTAGACCGTTTACGAGACTTGTTATTTAATGCTTTATTCATACTAGGTTTGCATAGACATATAGTGAATCGTTTATAATAATAGACTTATAATACACGCGACAACGGATTATGAGTAATTTTGTGTCTTGGGTTAATAATCGGGAATCGTAACTTGCATGATAGAAGATCAATTGGGTGAAGAATTATCGCATAGGGGGAAGATAAAATCCTAGATCCGTTTTTATATTGATATTTTCTCGTGATTATTTGCTTTCTTAATTAGTTTAATTGTTTAATTGATTTAATTTGACAAACTCGCGTAGGCTGGATAAAAATCATAATTGTTAGAATTTGGTACTTAGGATTAGGTAATTTGCGTATTCCCTATGGGATCGACATCCGACTCTCACGAGTCCACTTTTACTACTTGTTTGCGATACGTACACTTGCGTGTTAGGTATTTAGCCCCAACAATATCAGTTTCATTTTATTTTTTCTTGCCATTGTAATTAATTGATTTTTCAAATTCGATCAGTAAAAAATGAAAAAAAATCATTTCCTGCAAATTTCGATTTCATCGATACTATTAGTATATCATATTTAATGACCGCAAAAATATTTGTTCCATTACATCATTGAATTTCATTTTCCAAAGGAGGATTCTGCGGCTTCTCAAATGTACTTATGGTGTGCGTTTAATTTGTTTCTTACGCCTTCTTGAGTAATTTGAACACTCTCAGGTGGATCCTCGATAGCTACGCATTGGCCTTAGGGCAAGTTATTAGTCTCGATAAATCCACCATATATATGGCATTTTAATTTGTCCGTCTACAAAGCGGGATGACAAAATGTGTGATTACTAATATCCGGGGATTTCATGAAGTTGAGAAGAACTACAATCACTTAGGTATGAAGTTGAGAAGAACTACAATCACTTAGGTATGTCGATTTCAATGGCAAAAAACTTGGCCCGTTTCTTGCTTGTGTCGCAGTGGCTGGAAAATCGAATTAGATTTGGAATAGGGGACCGGCGATTTGGAGTACCTATGTGATTCCATGTCTCTAATCCATGATTTATTTAATTATATGTTCCGAGTACGAATTTTGGTGGAATTCGAAATTAGGTTCATTCGGGTTTTAGGGATCTATGCAAATTTCAAATTTGAGAAAAGACGTGAAATATAAGTATATAAGCAATGGTGTGGGCTAATTTTAATGTCTATATGATTACATATCCATGATTCGTGCTTAATTAGATGTTCAAAGTACGAATTCGGTTAAAATAAAAATTAGGGTTTCGGGTTTTACGTAAATTTTCAATCTTTTTGGGGAGAACTTTAGATCGATATTTGTACATGTATTATTAATTCGGACACAAAATGTATCGTAGATTATCCCTACAATTAGTAAATTGGACAATAGTTCATCTTATGATATATATGATTACAAAAAATAAAAACTTATGATCTGGAATAAAATTTTATAAATTTGATCATTTATATAAAATGAAATAAAGAACGTAATTGGTCGACACTATCAATAATTGATCACAACATGAAACTATAACATATCTTAATATAAATTCTAATTGATTCACGACGAGTACGCTACGGATTTACACATCGGACAGAAGTTCTTGACGCGCAACCACCGTCGATGCAATCGTAGTGATATATATGCTTGCACTCGAGAATTCCAACCCTATTATTAATATTAATATTATTCTATTTCGGTCCCTCGTGAATACACTAAGTCAGCTTCAATCGAAAGTGCACAAGAGTGCAAGTGTTTAAAAAAGAACAACACGTGTTATAGAATGCTAAAGAATACTTTATTGCGTGAATTATGGGATGATTACAAATGAATGAGACTATCTCTATTTATACAGCTCCACTTCCTCAACGGATGATGTTGATCATCTTAGATCTTGCTAATAGTTAAGATTAACTCCTACGATATTCTACCATATATGTATACAAATGAAGATTCTCTAAGAATTTCTACATTAAATGGAAGGTTTTAGAAGATCTTCTAGAATCCTCTAAGGATTTCTACAATTGATCCTAGTTGGGCCATTATTAAGTGTATATTTCTACACTTAATCGTACCTTTTAATTGAAGTTTTTGGTGTGTTTTAACGATAATTGGTGCTTAAAATGTTTATTTGTTGCAATTTAGGTACAAATTGAAGAATTGGAAAAGTATGGGGTAAAAATTGTAATTTTGGAGAAAATATGGGCCAAAAGTGAAGAAATAAAAAAATATGAAGAAATATAGCCCGGGACGGCCGTCTGAGAATTACACATAAAACTGGGATAGCCGTCTGAGAAACAGAACCGGTCTCTACTTTTGAGACGGCCGTCTGGAATTTGTACTAAAAATCCAGACGGCCGTCCGAGATCACTTAAAGGCGCAGTAATGGACCTCCAATTGCACAAGGAAACTACCTTCTTCTCCAAGTTTCCCACGCTATATAAGACCAATTCAAGCACACAATTAGGGATCTTTTTTACACAATCGAAGAGCAAGAGAAGCAAGAGAACGGAGAATCGAAGACGAAGACTTGACGAATCTTCATCATAATTCTTCTTGTATCTATCTTTTCTAAATCTATGTCTTTTTATATTTTTATTATTGTAGCAACAAATTCTTATCTGCGATTTAGACAAACAAGAAAAGCTTGCACAAAGACAACTTTATTGAATAAAAATAAAAATATTGCGGGTTACAAACTCTAATTTAATCCTCTGATTCTTCTCTCAAGAACAATATATGTTGACTTTGAATTTCGGAGTCGGGTCGTTGACTTGATCTTCTCCGGATTTGATTTTGAACTTAAATGATGTCTTCCGAGGGTCTTGCGACTTGAATCTCGGATCGAACACAGAACTTTGACAGGTTTCGACTTGAAGATCTTGGAGTTCTTGATGGATTTGACCCTTCAATCTTCCTTCGATCTTGATTTGTTGAGGAACGCCCTCTATTTGATGAAGAACGCCTTGAATTTGATGAAGATGACTTGAATGTGGTAGAGAGAATTTTCTCCTACGGTTTTTATTCTTCTTGAGTTCTGTTTTGAATTGTGTAGGGAGGGTCCCTATTTATAGTGGTAGAATAAGTCCTACATAAAGTCTTCTTGATGACGTGGCGCGATTTGATTGGCTCTCTTTAAATTGATATTTATCTCTTATAACTTGGAAGAGAAGAAACAATCCTATTGGCCAATAATTAATTGATAATTATCTCCATGACTTATTTTGCAAGATAAATTATAATCTTGGAATTCAATTTAATATAATATAAACTATATTAAATTTATGTGTCTACAAATGCCCCCTCGAGACTTGTTCACGGACAATGCGTCTTAGAGTGAATGAGTCTCGATAATTGCTTAACTTTAATTGCAGCTTGATCTAGCAAAGCACATACATCTTTTGAAATCATGACTGAACTTAGAGAGATTCTAAGTTGCCTACGTACCCTATAAAGGGATCAAGTCATAACGTAGTTCAAAATATATCCTTTTGAGGGATGTCATGCACAGTTTATACTCATGTGGACAAGGAGAAATATATGCAGTTTAAACTCATGCTGAAGGAGCATTTGACTTCAATTTGTAGATAGTTTACGCTCGTATCAAGGAGCCTTGACTTGATTTGGATATGTAGATAGTTTATGCTCGTATCAATGAGCCTTGATTTGACTTGGATATGTAGATAGTTTATGCTCGTATCAAGGAGCATTGATTTGATTTGGATATATAGATAGTTTATGCTCGTATCAAGGAGCCTTGATTTGATTTGGATATGTAGATAGTTTATGCTCGTATCAAGGAGCCTTGACTTGACTTGGATATATAGACAGTTTATGCTCGTATCAATGAGCTTTGATTTGATTTGAACTTAAAGACCTTTTAAACTCGTGTCAAGGAGTACTTCATTTGATTTGGACATGTAGACCTTTTAAACTCGTGTCGAGGAGTGCTTCACTTGATTTGGATATGTAGACCTTTTAAACTCGTGTCAAGGAGTATTTGATTCGGACATGTAGACCTTTTAAACTCGTGTCAAGGAGTACTTCGCTTGATTTTGACTTGTAGACCTTTTAAACTCGTGTCAAGGAGTGTTTCATTTGATTTGGACATGTAGACATTTTAATCTCGTGTCAAGGAGTGCTTATTTGAACTTGTCATATTGCGTAGGATGTTGTTTCTTCAAAAGGCTTGCCCCCATCCTCATGATCTTCTTGTTCTTCTTCGACATGTTCTTCATTAAACGGGTACGACTTTTGGAATGAATATTCGTTGAATCCATTTGCAGCTATGCTCAACTCCATATCATGTGCTCGAGTGGCCAACTCTTCAAAACTTTTAGGTTGAATTCCTTGAAGGATATATCGGAGTCCCCATTGCATTCCTTGGATGCACATTTCAATAGCTGATGTCTCAGGCAGTCGATCCTTGCAATTAAGACTCAAATTTCTCCAACGATCGATGTAGTCAATGACAGGTTCCTTCTTCCATTGGCGGGAATTGGTGAGCTCCATCATGCTGACAGTTCTTCGAGTGCTGTAAAAGCGGTTGAGAAATTCTTCCTCTAAGTGCCTCCAACTATCAATGAAGTTTGCCCCCAAATCAATGTACCAATCAAACGCATTATCTTTGAGTGATCGGACGAATTGCTTGACGAGGTGATCTCCGTATGTTCCGGTATCATTGCAAGTCTCAACGAAGTGTGCCACATGTTGCTTGGGGTTGCCTTTGCCGTCAAATTGTTGAAACTTTGGAGGTACATAGCCTATTGGCATCTTTAGATCATCAATCCTTTGCGTGAGATCACCCCAACTTTGGATGGGGAGGAAATCAGCAAGGGCAAAGACAAGCACCACCTCAAGGTCAACCTCCTACTCCTACTTATTCACGGCCAGCTCCCGGATTCCAAAATCCACCTCAAGCCCCATCTCAAGGTGGAGATCTGGCAAGTATCTTAGCTCAATCCATGAAATTAACTCAAGCCTCCATCCGAAATTTGGAAACACAGATGGGTCAATTTGCAACCCAACTAAACACGAGGCCAGCCAACGCCTTGCCGTCAAATACGGAAGATCCTCGAAAGGGCAACATCGAGCAGTGCAATGCTGTAAGTCTAAGGAATGGGAAACAATTGTAGGAAGCCCCACAAAAAGATAAGAGTAATACGGTAATCGAGAAGCCAAGAGTGATTGAGGAAAAAGAAGCAACTAACGAAGAACCACTATCATCAACAGTGATTTCACAAGCCCCTCCAATTCCATACCCTTTAACGTTTCTAAAGAAGAAGCTCGATGCCGAATACCAATGATTTTTGGACAAGTTGAAGGAAATTCACATAAATATCCATTTTATCGGAGCCCTTCAAAAGATGCCAAAGTGGGTGAAATTCCTCAAGGATCTCGTGACAAAGAGGAAGAAATTCCAAGGGAACGAGATGATCCAACTCACAGAGCAATGCAGTGCAATTCTTACACGGCCCCTTCCACAAAAACTCGGCGATCCAGGTAAGTTCACTATTCCTTGTACTATAGGAGGTAAAAATTTTAGATCACTCATTGATGTAGGTGCTAGCATTAATATTATGCCTTATTCCCCTTATAAAAATCTTGGGTTAGGTGAGATTGAACCAACGGCTATAACTCTTCAATTAGCCGATAGGTCTTTAGTTTACCTCAAAGGTATTTTAGAGAATGTGTTAGTAAAGGTGAACAAATTTATCTTCCCTATTGATTTCGTTATACTTGATATAGATGGAGACATGGAGATACCTCTTATTTTAGGGAGACCGTTTTTAGCCACCTCGAAAACTCTAATTGATTGTGCTAGTGGTGATCTTACAATGACTATTCATGATCAAACGATCAAATTTAATATTTTTAGTGCTAGTAAAAATCCATGTGATAATAATAAGTGTTTTAATATTGATCTTATGGATTTTACAAATCATGAAAACTTTGATGTTTTGATCTTGGACCATGGGAAAGCATCTTTGAGTGCAGGAGATGATGGCGGAAACGGGAGTCGGAAGGAGCAAGTTTATTTTGTGAACTCGATCTCTACTCCTCCGAGCGATAGTAGAAAGAGTTAGGGTGTTAACGGCGATGGAAGTGCGAGGAGAATGATGCCACCTAAAGAACCAAACAAGCCTTTGTGGGAAGCGAGTAAAGATGGTTAAGTGACTTCGGTCGCTTCAACTTAAAGATAAAGAAGCAAAGTCTGGCTGAAGACTTTAAACTTAGCGCTTCTTGGGAGGCAACCCGAGCTTTATTGTTTTTCGTATTTTTCTTTAATTTTATGTCTTGTTTTTTATTTTCATAGGCATGCATTCTAATTAATCTATTTGAATTTTAATTTTTCGGGTCGAAAACGTGGTCAGAGGGTCCAGACGGTCGTCCGAAAAGCCAAGCAAAAGCCCAGACGGCTGTCCGAAATCCAGAGACTTGAAATTCAAGTCTCTGCTTTTGACACGGCCGTCCGAAAATACGTGCATATTCAGGGACGGCCGTCCGAACGCAAATTCCAAAAAAAAAAAAAGAAATCCGCATCAATTCTTACTCCCCGATGACTACGATTCCGACCAAACCAAGTGTTTTCTATCCTTAAACTTTGTTTTAATTTCGTTGAGGGCGGCGAAAATTTTAAGTTTGGGGGTGGAAATATTTTTATTTGTGCTTATTTGCTTTAATTTGCATGCCTTAGGTTATTTTTTTTTTTTTTTTGATATTTTCATTTCTTTAGTTGTTTGCTTGAGTCGAATGCATCGATGAGTTATGATGATGAGAGATGATCAATGCTTGATGATGAGATTGCTTGTTTTGTTGTGAGAAGGATTAGATGTTTGTTTAGCTTTAGATTCAATGGAACTTAGAAACGAATTATTGCTAGGAATCACATTTTGTGCATTGTTTTGGTTGAATGTTTTGCATTTTAAATTTGGAATTAATTTGTGTTAGATCATGTTATGTTCGGTTTTAGAACTCACCTTAGGAAATTTATGATGCGAAATATTGAGTAGCGAGTGATTTGGGATATGATTTGTGCCTTCTTTGAACCGTTTGAACCTTTCAAGCCGACCCTTTTATCGAAATTATCCTTAGAACCTTGATTTGAGCCTTGGAGAAAAGGTGTTCTTTCTTTTAGCCAATGTGTATAAGGTATAATAAATGGAGATTCTTGAAAAATTACCCCTTGGAGTTCGGTTGGAAAATTTTATAACGTCCTTCTTCTTCCTCTTCGAAAAAAAAAACAAAAAAAAAAAAAGAGAAAAAACAAAGAAAAAGAAAAGAAAAGCAAAATTAATATTATATATATATATATATATATATATATATATATATATATATATATATATATATATATATATATATATATATATATATATATATATATATATATATATATATATATATATATATATATATAAAGAAGAAGAGGAGGAAGAAGAAGAAGAAATAGAGAGAAGAAGAAGAGACTACAAGGGAGATGAAAGGACTAGTTGTCGAATTTTTTTTTGAAAGCTCGATCCATTGTCTTAAGAGCAAAAGTGGAGACTTTTGAACTCTTTTGAATCGAGTTTATTAAAATTCCTTAGAGGTGAATTCATTGTTTCAAACACCTATCTTTCAAACTTTGGCGTAATCACCTCAATTCAAGAAGCATAGCCATATATACCCATATTTCCTACCTCGAACCAAAGAGCCTAACAATTGAAAGCCAAAAAGCCTCAATGATCCCAATAGCTTAATATTCGGTATTAGTAAAGTAGAGGAATTTGGTGAGTATTTGAAGTCAAACATATGCATGTAAGCATAATTTTTTTTCTATCTTTAATTTACAAATATTGGATGCTTGAAGCAATTGCTGGATTTGTGGTTTTTGGCAATGGTAAATGACTAAGTACTTTTGAATTTTGAGCTTGCTAACTCGTAAGAATTTTCATTATAATTACAAGTTTTGAAAATGTGAAGTTGATCATTAATCTATGTAATGAGATGTAATTGTTGAGTTTTTTTGTTTATGAGTAGATTTTGCTCGAGGACAAGCAAAAGTTCAAGTTTGAGGGTGTGTTATATGTATATTTCTACACTTAATTGTACCTTTTAATTGGAGCTTTTGGTGTGTTTTAACGATAATTGGTGCTTAAAATGTTGATTTATTGTAATTTAGGTACAAATTGAAGAATTACAAAAGTATGGGGTAAAAACTGCAATTTTAGAGAAAATATGGGCCAAAAGTGAAGAAGTCAAAAATTTGAGGAAATATAGCCCGGGACAGCCGTCTGAGAATTACACATAAAAATGGGACGGCCGTCTGAGAAACAGAACCGGTCTCTGCTTTTGAGACGGCCATCTGGAATTTGTACTAAAAATCTGGACGGCCGTCCGAGATCAGGTAAAGGCGCAGTAAAGGACCTCTAATTGCACAAGGAAACTACCTTCTTCTCCAAGTTTCCCACCCTATATAAGACCAATTAAAGCACACAATTAGGGATCTTTTTTACACAATCGGAGAGTAAGAGAAGCAAGAGAACGGAGAATCGAAGACGAAGACTTGACGAATCTTCATCATAATTCTTCTTTTATCTATCTTTTCTAAATCTATGTCTTTTTATATTTTTATTATGTTTTTCATAGAGAACATGAGTAGCTAAGTTTTTAATCTAGGATTTTATTAGAACCCTATGTGGTGATTCGAACCTATTTTTCTAATATTATGCAAGTTTAAATTCCATGATTATTTCTTCTATTTGATCTTATTTAGCGCTTGAACCTAGCTAATTTATGTTGTTGTGTGTTATTGTAAGAATTGATTGACAGATCGTTTTAATAATTAGAACAGGGATAGAAGAGCCTTCGAGTAGTTTTCACCGGATGAGTGTGTCAATTGCATGTATTATCATAGACATACAGATAATACCTTAGGTAGCCGTTTACGAGACTTGATAGTTAATGCTTTATTCGAAATTGGTTTGCATAGACATATAGTGAACTGTTTATGAATAATAGACTTATAATACCCGAGACAGCGGTTTATGAGTAATTTCGTGTCTCGGGTTAATAATTAGGAATCGTAACTTGCATGATTGAGATTAATTGAGTGTTGAATTATCGCATAGGGGAAAGATAAAATCCTAGATCCGTTTTTATATTGATACTTTCTTGTGTTTATCTGCTTTCATAATTAGTTTAATTATTTAGTTGATTAAATTTGACAACCTTGCATAGGCTGGATAAAAATCATAGTTGTTAGAATTTGGTACTTAGGATTGGGTAATTTGAGTATTCCCTGTGGGATCGACATCCGACTCTCATGAGTCCACTTTTACTACTTGCTTGCGATACGTACACTTGTGTGTTAGGTATTTAGTCCAATAGCCATCTTCCATTGAACGTGCTTGACGGGTCAACTTTAGCCCCTTCGTGGAGAAAATGGTCGGCCCCTGACAAGTGGCTTAGTTAGTAGAGCAAGAGAGAGTTGAGTATCAAGTATTCAGTCTTCAATTAATTTGCATACTATTTGACTAACATATATCACTCTTGGATTATAGGAGAAACTAATCAAAGAAAGCAATTTAAGATCATACTACGAATAAGCGAGACGACATGGAAAAAGACCAGTTCACGGGCCACTAGAATTTTACCATGCCTCGATCTAAGATTCTTGTGCGCGATTTCGCAATTGTTGAGATTCTAATACAGACACCATGAATTCTTAGTTGCGATTATTTCATTTTAAACTATTCAATCACTTTTCGTTCACCGGACGACAGCAGCAGCGAAAGAAATTTCATTTTCTTGAGGGTTTAATCTTGTAGGTTGGGTATACAAACTCTTTCAAGGGTAAAATTAGTCTTAATATAAAGATTACCTATGGATACTTTTTACTAAAACAAGAAAATGGGTTGTCCTTAGCCTATCTTATAAGTGATATTTGGCTAATAATCCATTGTGTATCAGATACAAAACATGCTCCAACAATGAAAATAGGGGTTTTAGGATATAATTTTAGGATATTAACTGCTACAAAAGATTCACAAAAATTTAAACATAGAAAAAATTGTTACTGCAAAAGAATGTGTCTCCAATATAATTGGCACGAGCTGTACTTCACACCACTCACTAGTCACTACACAAATGCACGCAGATGAAGCACGAACCTTTCATCAACATCGAAAAATTAATTTTTACGTGCCAATGCATACAATCGAAAAATAATTCATAACTCGAATACCCCATAGTGCATGTGTTTATGTTTTATATGATTTTTTTTAAAAGAAGCGGAATTCGAAAATCATATGTGCGCAGGTCATACATACTTCAATCTTTTTAATGTTTATGTGATTATATACTATATTTTTATAGATATAGCCCTATATTTTTAATATTTACTCGTCTCTCCCAAGTTCCCGTATTCCCATTTCTTATGCCTTCTTGAGTAATTTGAACACTCTCATGTGGATCCTCGATAGCTACGCATATTGGCCTTAGGGCAAGTTATTAGTCTCGATAAATCCACCATATGTATGGCATTTTAATTTGTCCGTCTACTAAGCCGGAGGAGAAATGTGTGATTACTAATATTCGGGGATTTCGTGAAGTTGAGAAGAACTACAATTACTTAGGCATGTCGATTTAAATGGCCAAAACTTGACCCGTTTCTTGCTTGTGTCGTAGTGGCTGGAAATTCGAATTAGATTTGGAATAGGGGGACGGCGATTTGGAGTACCTACGTGATTCCATGTCTTTAATCCATGATTTAATTTATTATATGTTCCGAGTACGAATTTTGGTGGAATTCGAAATTAGGTTCATTCGGGTTTTTGAGATGTATGCAAATTTCAAATTTTGGGAAATGTTTTGAAATATCAGTATATAAGTAATGGTGTGGGGCTAATTTCGGTGTCTATATGATTTTTTACATATCCATGATTCGTTGATTCGATATTCAAAGTACGAATTTCGTTGAAATAAAAATTAGGGTTTTGGGTTCTACGTAAATTTTCAATTTTTTGGGGGAAAACATTAGATCGATATTTGTAATCTAGAAACATGTTGTATTAATTTCGGCACATAAAATGTATCATAGATTATCCCTACAAATAGTAAATTAGCCAATAGTTAAAACTCAACATAAAATAGATCAATGAAAACATAAGTTTTATCTGTTCTCTCTCCTTGAGTGGAACTCCCTCGTTTGTAGGGTCTGAGCTTTGTGCTTCTTGGTCTTGATCTTTCTTCCTTGCTTTGTCTTCCTTCTTTTCCCTTCTTCATTTATTGCTTGCCTCTGTATTTACTTATGTTCTCCATGGAGAACCCAAATCTCATTAATGATCTCCTTGCCATACCAACCTCCTTGAATGCCCTGAACAATCTGTCCCCCCCCCCCCCCCCCCCCCCCCCCCCCCCTCCAAATCTCAATGAATATTCTATCTTAGCCAAAATCCTCTCAAATAAATCCCACAGCATGGCAGCGTTCAAAGCCACTATGGCAAAGGTCTGGAACCCAAAAAACCGTATCCATTCCAATCTCCTCCAGCCGAACCTGGTTTCTTTATTTTCGATGATAAAAATGATGCTCAAAAGGTCATTAATCTTTCATGGACATTTAGAGATTGTCAAGTGATTCTTCAATAGTGGCCTCCTGATAAATCCATGTCCCAGATTAACATGAATAATGGTCAATTCTGGGTCCAGCTCTCAAATCTCCCAGCCAGTTTCATGAATCTCCCAAACGCTGAAAAGCTTGGGAATATCCTTGGACGTTTCATAAAAGCTGACCTCCGCTATCCCTCCCAAAGATGGAAAACATTCCCTTCGTATTCATGTGGAGATCAACATCAGCGAACCTCTTCTAGACCGCCTTTCCATCCCATGCCATGGGAGAGATGATCTTCATATTGAAATCAGGTATGAAAGAATTGCAGATTTCTGTTATGTTTGTGGGAAGTTAGGTCATAAATTCCAGTTCTGTAAGTCGCCCATGCACAAGGATGAGTTGTGAATTCTGAGCTTAGGTTCGGTCCATGGTTGAAAGCAGAGAGCACCTTGACCCTCAATCTTTTCTTCTCCAAATTACAAGCTGAGAATGCTCTTACTTCAGAAAAAAAAAACCTATAAAAATCCCCAACCTTCGGAACCAAAATACTGGTACACATCAAACAAATCATGCTAGAAGCAGAGCTGTAGCAGATAGATCCTCCATGGATCTTGATCACGTGGCGTCAAACCAAAAAACCAGTCCTTCAATCCCTATCCCCAAAAGAGCTATTTTGGACAGCTTTGCAAAAGCTATATATAAACCCCTACCCTACCAAACTGTCTTTCAAATACAAAAAGAGTTAATGCCTGAAAAGATGGCGGCTGACTCATCCCACATCTCGAAAAAAATAGTACAAAACTCTGAAAAAAGTCAAATTTATCCCGTCAAAACTATCCCAACAAAAAATGAAAAAAATCCTATTCTTAGTGGGCCACGTTTCAGATGGCCAGACCCTTCTAGTTAGGCCACCCTTACTAATATTTTCCTGGACACAAAAGAAGGCGAAAGCCCACCTCAGAAAATTACTAAACTCCAAAATACAAAAAAAAAAAAAAAAAACGCCCTCATATCTCCCTGATCACTAATAATGGTGTCAATGCAAACAGTGATAATAACCAAAAATGTGTTAAACTTTTTCTTCCTAATATTCAGGATCTCTCAATATCGGGAAAACCTAATACACACAGCACATCCAAATCTCCCCCAAGCCTAAACCCATCACTCTCATTGCCCCCCTTTCTGATTAAACCATGAACTCCTTCCTCTGGCTTAGAACTCACAATCTCGAAAGGTGCAAGACTATCTTTAAATAAACAAATTTACACCATCAACACAACTGAGAATGGCAGACCTTTCCTCCACAAATGTGACAAGAGCTCAATTCAGATTGCTGAGATCACTGATGGTCATTTTCCTTGGGTATTTCAACCCACACTTTCTTCTAACAAAAATTTGATCCCAAAAGATCCTACGGGATCAAGGGAGTCATGATGATCACAATCATTGCTTGGAACTGCCAAGGGTTGGTAAAACCTAAGGCAGTGAGAGCTCTCAGGTTGCTCTTGAATACTACCAAACCTGACATCTTGTTTATTAGTGAAGTAAAAACCTCTTCTCTTTCTCTCGTTTCTAAAACTCTCGTTTCTAAAACTCTTGTTTCTTGCTCCCTCCCTCGTCTGTTTTCTGTCCCTCCCACTGGCATAGCTGGTGGTCTTCTTCTTGCTTGGTCTAATTTTATTTCCTTATCGGTCACCAATCACAACAACACTCTCGTAAATGCCCACATAATTGACCCTTCATCTTCTTTCTCTTGGCAATTCACCGATATTTACTGCCCCTGCCATCCCACTGGAAAATCTTTCTTTTGGAATTCAATTTCCTCTCTTGCCTCCCCTTTGATGGCCCTTGGCTTTTGTTGGGAGACTTCAACTCCATCTTCTACCAATCAGAAAAAAAGGGAGGTAAATCCTTTGCCTCTTCCTCCAACCACAGTCTCTTAGCTGAGCTTAATAACCTTCATCTGATTGATCTTGGTTTCTCTGGAAATCCCCTTACCTGGAACAACAAAAGAGCAGGCTTTGCAAACATAAAACAAAGGTTATACAGAGGTGTTGGAAACTCTCAATAGCTCACCCTCTTCCCCTACTCTTCCATCCAACACCTTTCTGTTATTTCTTCCGATCACTCGCCCAGCCTTTTCACTTCCTCTTCCCATTCCACCCCTCATAAACCTGTAAGATTTGAGGCCATGTGGCTCTCTAATCCTACTTGTCCTGATACTGTTCACCTGGGATGGAATCCTCGTGTCCAAGGCTCCCCTCCTTTTGTTCTCCACACAAAGATCAAGAATGTAAAGAAAGCACTGAAAGCTTGGAGCCATACACACTTTGGGAACTGTCACTCTAAAATCAAGTATATTCAACTTCAAATTGATCTGATTCAGAAAAAGGATATATCTTGTACTAATGCGGCTATTGATGAAGCTCTCCAAACTGATCTTAACTTATGGCTCAGTAGATTGGAGACATTTTGGTGGCAAAAATCCAGGGATAAATGGCTTACTGATGGAGATGCAAATTCCACGTACTTCCATTTAACAGCTATTATTAATGCCAGATCAAATAAAATATCTTCTATCAATGGATTGGATAATATCACTCATGTGGATAGATCTTCTATTGGTAACTGTTTTGTAAACTTTTAACTAAACCTTTTCAAGTCTGATTATCCTCCCTCTTGCTTTCCTTTTCCTGAAAACTTTTTTAATCTATTCCAAACTGAAGAGGATTTTGGTGATTTAAATGCTATTCCTTCCCCCAAGGATATTAAAAAGGTTATCCTCTTCTTTGCTTCCCATAAAAGCCCTGGTCCGGATGGTCTTCCCCTTCTTTTGTACAAAAATTTTTGGAACACTACAAAGAAAGCTCTTATTGAAGTCGTCCAACACTTTTTCAAAACTTGCCATCTTCTTAAAGCTCTCAACTCCACTTTTATTGCTCTTATCCCAAAGAGCAAAAATGCTTCTAAAGTTGATCACTTCAGACCTATTAGCCTCTGCAATGTTTCCTATAAAACAATCTCTAAGATTTTGGCTAATAGCTTAAAGTTTCATCTCCCCAAATTCATCTCCCCAATTCAAACTGCTTTTGTTAAAGATAGAAATATCCAGGAGAATACCATTATTTCTCAGGAGATCATGCATTATCTTCACAGGAAAAAAATGTTTAAAAGCTTTTATGGCTATTAGAGTGGACTTAGCAAAAGCTTTCAATAGATTTGAATGGAGTCTTCTCCTTTGTATTCTCACTAATCTTGGTTTCTCTAGTGTGTTCACAGATTAGATCAAAGAATGCATCTCTTCATCCTCTTTCTCCTTCTTATCAATGGAGCTCCCTTTGGCAATGATATTCCCTCTAGAGGAATCAGACAGGGAGACCCTCTGTCCCTTTTTCTTTTTGTTTCTTATATTGAGCTTCTCTCTAGATTACTCTCTTTTTCTGAGCTTAATAATCACTTCAAAGGTGTTAAAATTGCAAGAACTGCTCCCACTATCTCTCACTTTCTTTTTGCTGACGATTTAGTTATTTTCTGCAGGGAAAATGTTGAAGATGCAAAGGTAAACAAACATATTCTGGACCTGTTCTCTGACTAGTTAAGCCAACATGCAAATGCTGATAAATCTCAAGTCCATTTTAGTAACAATACAAATCCGCAAATGAAGATTTAAATCCTGAATATTTTAATTCAAAGAGTGCAACCATAAATCTAAGCACTTGGGAATGCCCTTCTGCAACCAGAAATCTAGGAAGCTTGCTCTCAATGATTTAATGATCAAGGTCAATTCCCGCCTCAGTGGCTGGAGAGCAAAAACTCTATCTCAATCAGGCAGATCCGTCCTACTCAAATCTGTTGCTCATGCTCTGCCCTCCTATATAATGCCATCTACCATTATCCCCGTGAGCATTTGTTCTTCTCTTGGCGTGCTCTTCAGGAATTTTTTGTGGGGACAAAATGAAAATGGAAACTCCCTCATGTTAAAAGTTGGGATTCAATCTGCAAACCTAAAGCCTTGGGAGGGCTTGGATTCAGAAGAATGGCCGATACGAATAGAGCCCTCTTTTCCAAAGTGGTATGGTCAATGGCTATTGGTAAAAACATTCTTTAGGTCAACTTGTTGGCTGCAAAATATATGATATGGAAGTACTTTGTACACTCTAATCTCTCTATTAAAGGGTCTTCTTGGCTGTGGATTGACATTCATAAGACTAGAGATCTTATTTTGAAGGGTGCTTGTTTTTCTATTGTCTCTAACTCTACTGTGCTTACTTGGAAAGATCCTTGGATTCCTACCCTTGCTGGCTTCACCCCCTTCTGATTCTCCTAACCTCTTCTCTTATCTTACTACCCTTGTTAAAAACCTCATTGTTGAAGAGAGCTGCTCTTGGAATATCAACCTCCTTAATACTTATTTCCCTGTTAATATTGTTAAGGAAATCTTGAGAATCCAGATCTCTCATGTGGCCCTGCCTAATGCACTCTTTTGGTCTCCATCCAAGTCGTGGAAATTCTCTACAAAGAGTGCTTATCTCATTGACCAAGCCTCTCGTTTCTCCTCTAATTCCTCTTCAGCCCTGCTCTTTCCCTGGAACTCTTTCTAGTCCTCTAAAATTCACAATAGACATAAGCTTCTCTTTTGGAAAATTAACCACAATCTTATCCCTACTAAAGCTAGATTGAATTGTCTTTTTCCCTCAACTGATTCTAGCTGCTATTTTTGTTGCTCCCCTCTTGAAGATATAAATCGAGTTAAATGCAAAAACTCCCCCTGTGTTAATCCTAAAGACTAGAAAACCCCATGTGATAAAAAAAGTGACCCAAACCCCCCTGTATTCAATAGTCAAAGTCGTTTTCCCCCCTCCCGATCGGCTGTGTCGTCCACGCGCTATTCGTGCGACTCTTGTTTGATTTTTGTACAATATTTTGTATGAAAAGACAAAACCGCCCCTATGAAACCTTTTGTATTTTTAGTTTTCAATTTAAACAAATAAATTGTGAAAAGATATATATTATATAAATTAATTAATTAAAAAATCATGTTCTTCTTCCCTGCCCAAGCCTCCTCCGCCGCCGCCATTAAAAAATCAAGTTCTACCTCCAGAGTTGCCCAAGCCTCCTTCGCCGCCATCTGCTTGCAGCAATTCCCTTTATCATCCTTCTCCCCCGCTTAAATCTCTTCTCCAAGTTGTCGTCCGGCGACCTCCACTTCGACGAGTTCTTCGACGAAGAGCAAATCCCACCGTTGGCCCTCTCAAAATCGTCGTCTTCACTCGCAAATGGCCCATCGGCGCCACTTTCAGATTTATTATTTCACTAATCTGCCGCCACCTTCAATTCGACCGTAAGTCCGTACTCCCTTCTTCAACTCTTCCCCACCGTCTTCAGTTCCTCCCCCAACAACTCAGAATTTCAGCCCCTAATTAGGTGAGAAAATCGAAATTGAACACGATTCAGAGGGTAAAGAAATCGAGGATGGGCTACAGTGGCCTTGTGCCGGCGGTTTTCTTCGGGAGCAAACTCGTCGGATCAATGTCCTCCACCTTAGAGGTTGCGAAAAATCCCGTTTTATTTTGAATTGGGCGGAGCTTTTGACGGATATGGATTGAATCTCGAGTGGGTTTGAGATTTGTATGATGATAAGAAGGTGGCGGCGGAGACGGCAGTGGTGGGGTGAGGTTTGTATACTTGCACAGAGAGAAGTGTGTGTATTTGTGTGTTACTGTGTGTTTTTTAATTGGAGAGAGGGCTTAATTGAAAATACAATGGACTGAATTGAAAATTTCAAAAAAATTGTTTCAGTCTTAAAATATTTTACTGGAGGGCTTTTTCGTCTTTTCGTGAGTGGTCAACGGGGGAAAACAAAAAGGGTTGAGTGTGCTTGCTTGAACACATTATAGGGGGGGTATTTGTCACTTTTTTTATCATAGGGGGTTTTCTGGTCTTTAGGATTAACACAGGGGTGGTTTTTGCATTTAACTCGATATAAATCACTTGTTCTTATCCTGCCCTTTTGTTCAACAACTTTGGTTCATTTCTAAATGGAACATTTGTATTGATCCTTTTAGAAATGAACCAATCTCTGTGTGGCTTGAATTTATTCTTGATAAAAAGAACAAATTCTTTCCTTCTCCTGCTGCTAGGGAAGAATTTGTTATTTTTACTGTTGTTTTGTATGATCTTCTTTGGTTTAATAGAAATAAAGTGGCTCATGGAAATCCTTCTCTCTCTCTTTAGGAACTTCTCAAAAAGGTTTCTAGAAGTGCAAAATAGCATTGGAAAAGCCAATCTCTCAAAGCCCACAAAGCGGGAATTAGACCGGCTCAAATCTGGTGCAAGCCTTCCCTTGGCTGGATCAAGATCAACTCAAATGCATCCTTCCTAAATGGCATCTCCATGGCAAGCTGTATTATCAGAAATGAAAACGGCTCTATCATCTCTGCCTCTTCTAGGGCCCATGCTTGCATTGACTCCCTCGCTGCAGAAGTGTTAGCAATTTTAGACGCTTGCAAACTTATCAACTTTGCAAAGATCACTAATGCCATTTTTGAGTCCGACTGCATCAATGCTATTCAAGCAATTCTCGAGGATGATCCTTCAACCCAATGGACTGCTCAAGTTCCTATTGATGAAATTAAAAGATTTTGGGCCCTCTGGCCCAAATGAAAATTCAACTTTATTCCTAGATCAGCAAATGAGGTGACCCACAATCTTGGAAAATGGGCTTCGTTTTGTTCTTTTGAAGGGCATGTTGGCCCAAATGTTATTCCTTTATCTTGTTTTGTAGATGGGGTTTACCCTATCATTGACTCTTGTAACTTTCGTTTATTTTAAATTCTCATCTTCTTTTCTTAAAAAAAAATTAGCCAATAGTTTATTTATCTTATGATGTATATATGATTAAAAAAAAACTTATGATGTTGAATGAAAATTTATAAATTTGATCATTTACATAAAAAAAGAAAAAAAAAATAGAATTGGATCGAAATATGTACAGAAATTGACAATATCTATAATTAATCACGACATAAAACTATAACATATCTTCACGACAACGAATGCGCTACCGATTTACACATCGGACAGAAGTTCTTGACGCGCAGCCACGGTCGGATGCAATCCGAGTGATATACGTGCTTGCAGTCAAGAACTCCGAGTGATATACGTGCTTGCAGTCAAGAACTCCAAAAATATTATGATTATTATTACTTTGATCGGGGCAGTACAAATCATCCAAACATATCGCACAAACTTCACTTCCTTCTTCTTCGCCCACGGTCACGGTGGCGCCGCCACGATTATCGATATAATAATTAGGACAAGAATTATTAATCTTTATTATCTTCACACACTTCTTGATCTGAGATTCCGACAAACCAAAACCACCACCACCACCGTTGTTGTTATTATTACGAACTGCATGTTGTTGTCGTTGCTGACGTGGATGAACAGTGGTCCCATTCAGAATTAGGGTTTCATCTTCACGAACAGAATCAAATTGTTGTTGTGGAGGAGGAGGATTAATCGAGAAATCTTGATGAACGTAGTAGCTGTAGTAGTTTTGTGGAGGAAGAAGCTGTTGGGCCGCCGTCGTTCTGATATATTCGCCGGCCACCGGAAAACCAGATCCACCACCACCCCACTGCGGCGGCGGCGGCGGTGGCGGATTTGTGCCCAGAGCCCTCTGTTGGTAGACATAGTGGTGGTGTTGGTGAGGGACGCGGCGGCCGTGCGAATGATAAGGAAAACCGCGAGGAAGAAGAATATGATCTCCGGCGACCGGAAAAGCAGCGCCGAACTGAGTGCCGACGGATCTCTGAAAACCTCTGAATGCCATTATAACTTTCTTTGAGAGAGAAGGAAATTTGCGATGAAATAAATAATGTTGTGTGTGTGTGTGTATATATAGATATATTATTTGTACTAATTGTTACCATAATTGAGTCAGTAATATAAGGTAATTAATTACATGTTTGGAAAATTTTGAAGTACAGCGTTGGAATCTTTGATTATTTTTTACCGTTGGGATGACAGCTTCCTTAATTAGCTTTACACGGTAAAATTTAATTTTATTGGACACGCTTTTAATACGTTAAATTATATAAAATATTTTCATGATTTTTAATTTACCCAATGTTTTACAATTCTTTGAAATTTATGATGATATTTTGCCTTACAAAAAGAATCAAACCAAATAATAATAATAATAATAATTATTATTATTATTATTATTATTATTATTATTATTATTATAATAATAATAATAATAATACATATTTAAATAAAAGTTTCGAAATAATCTCCAATTAATACAATAAGAATATTTATGTGAATTTATTGTATTTATTTGACTGGTAACAGATAAGTTGGTTAAATAAAATAAAAAAACTTGGGGGTTTCGTAACGTATTGTACGAATCTTGAGCTTCCATTTTGTGTAAGATACTATGAAATTGGAGCTACTATTTCGCGTTCTTCATCACGAAACTAAAGAACTCATAATTTCGTTCTCCGTGTTCTAAACTTATAAACACATATATTTCATGAATTTTTACACGAAGTTGTTCAATGCATTTTGAGGGTTATAACACAAAATGACGGGCGATATTTTTTATTTTTTATTTTAGAAAAAATTACAAATGAAATAAATCGCACTGCAAGCCAGTAAAAAACGTTCTTATTTCAGAATCAATAATTATCCACCAACAATAAACCATAAACGACAGTATAGATAAGATAAACATTTTTCTTTCAAATAATACAATTTCCAACCATCCAATTTAAGCTACAAACATGAGTTACCGGGTATTCTACAACCCAACATTTAGAAGGGATAAAAAAAAAAAAGAAAAAAAAAACCCTACTTAAAAAAAAAAAAGACTATTTATTATAATAACTAAAAAGAACAAGAAATGGAAAAGAAAAGAAAAGAAAAAAAATTGGATTTTCGTTGGAATGTCGTTGTGAAGAAAGCTGTTGATTGCATTCGGAACCTGTGTTGCTGCCCGCCCGCCCCTACACATAACAAAATTCCGAAGATTAGATGCTTTTTCGTTGTGATGTATTTGGGACACTATGCCCAAAGTAAAGAAAATTTAAGAGGAATAACAGAAAATTGTACTATTTTTAACAAGAAAAAACATAGAATATTTTAGATTAAATATTTTGAATAAAATGTTGAACCCAAATTTCAAACGTGTTAGAATATTCTTTTATTCAAAATAGAGAGAGAGAGAGAGAGAGAGAGAGAGAGAGAGAGAGAGAGAGAGAGAGAGAGAGAGAGAGAGAGACGGGGTCCCACCACAGTACAACCACCCACACGACTGTTATTAATGATATAGGAATAAAGTCAAAAATACTCAAACGCCACGTCACTGAATAAAGTCAACTACTTATTTTTCCTCTCCACCATAATTGAATAGATTTGACGTCTGATAAATTCGAAAGAAAAAAAACCGGCTTGGTCACACACACTCACACTGATACATCTTCCAATTGTAATTTAATATTATATTAATATTTTTTTTTAATGTCAAAGAAACAATTTTTTTTTTGTTTGAAAGAAAAAAAAAAAAACCATGTTGCAGTAGTTGAATATATAGTGTTAATTTCATGCAAGAAATCCATGTTTCCAGTCTCAAAGCATGCAAAAAAATAAAAGGTGAAATCGCGAGTCGAGCGTGTAACCACAGATGATTGGCAAGTTCTAATATCGAGCGTTGAATTGTAAGCGAAACTCGAACATGACCCGAATTGTATGATCGTTCTCGCTCAGGAATTTTAAGATTGAAAAGACTGTTTCGTATCAGTCGCTCGAAGAATCCTAAAACTCTAGCTTGAAGCTCTTGTTCTTCATAATTAATGTTTAAAATAAAATTATAGTTAGAATTATACCTGTTTGAAGTTTCATCTAAAAGACAACGAAAATATTTGGATAAGTTTGTTATTTTATATTTTATTTTACGATCCGAAAAACGTAGATAATTTAAACAAAATATTCTGCCTGTCACACAATTTACATCGCACATTGTTTTCATGTGGAGGGAAGAAGGTTTTCGAGTAGCAGGTTGTTTTTGTAATTTCCCAAACTAAGACTATAATAAGAAAATAAAGAATAAAATAAATATGAAGCTTGTTAAAATTGAAGAAATCCATTTGTTGCATTCTCTGTTTGTCCAAGAAATCAATTGTTCGTATTTTCACTTATTCGAATTTTTTTTTTTACGAGGAACTGTGACCCGACCAACTGCCACACAGTTCAACCAATCCGACCCTCCCGGTCGGATATTGAATAGCCATAAGTACGGACGCAATTAGAATTACGAAAAAAAAGTTTATCTTCTTATCGTTAAAAGAAGAGCAACTTTGCCACTATTGAACGATGCTTAACCTAAAATCTAACTAGCCTCCCTAAATTAACTTCGGAAAACTATGTTTTTTTTTCATACATTGAACTTATCGAATACTTCAGGCGAATTGATGGAATTTGTCAACAAAATCTCAAATTGATAAATACGAGTGTTTTTGTTCGATTTTTTTTTTCCGGGATCGTGTTTTGTTGGGAAGTATTTAAGTAGAAAACAAAGACGAAAAACTTATCGGACTTGGGAATATATATGTTCACAAGTTTAAGTTACAACGAAGAAGGTCATAACTCGTAAAACCTCATCTACCACTACTAGCTATACTTTTAGCTAAAAGCAATAGTTAACTACCAAAGACAAAATTTGCACAACTTGATCATAACATTTCCCGAAATATAACTATCAAACCGAGATATCGTAGATCATATAAAATAAATAGATATGTTCGATCAAACATATTAACAAGCAATGCGAAAACAAAAACCAAGAAAGCCATTTAGAAAATTAAACATAAACGAAAGAACTAAGAACACAGATCAAATTGCAAATCGGAAAATTAAAACTACGACAGATTTATTCAATCTCTAACTCAATGATCTAACATAGCTCCAAAACATTCTCCGTAATACTCACACACACTCGACATGTGACATTCTTATGACCAAATTACCAAAATAACCCTCATTAATAGTCGATATAGCAATCGACATTCTTCCTATATATTATTACTTTCCTAGCGCCTAAACGTCCTCCCAGCATTAGCAGTCTGATACTTGAGATGGCCCATTGTCAAATGGAATAAAATGCATGCAAGACAGCTATACAAACATCATCGATAAACGATCCACCCAAGAAAATTAAAAAATATATATATTTGGAAGTGAAACAAGAAGACCCGTAATTTAAAAATCGCATAAAAAAATTCAGAAATCATTATTTTAATTTGTTAAGATATGAAACTCATCGCTGCAGCAAGTAGCAACAAATTGCGACAGGCCTAGACAATTCCAGTAAACATTTTTCTTGCTCGGAAATAAAGATGCAGTCAAGTACAAGAAGTGGTATTACATACAACATTTACAATTTAGCACGAAGAATATCCAAGAAGAAGGAGATACCACCACAAGTGGCTCGTTCAATACCAGACAATAATGCAAGAAGCCACGAACGATAAAATATAACGAGTATATGACCAAAATTACATCATTCTTCAATGACACAGACTTAAGATTGAAGAATCAAACGACTGAACGAAGTGTTATGAGGCCAAGAACTATGCAGTCTCAAGTATCAATGCTGCTACTAAAGATTGCTGGGAGAACCGTAACCTTTGAATTATTAGAAATTCTTCGACATCCCGACATCGAAATCTTTAGAGGGCACGAATGAATCGGGCACTTGCTCAATCCTAAAAACTATGCCTATGAGCAAACAACTAACCTTATCGAAGTCTAGTGTCCTACAGAAACTAATTCCCCAAAGCCCTTTTCTCCACCATATAAACTATTTAATATTTTTAGGTAAGAAGGCGCAAACGAATCGGAAAACAATCAAAGTTTTTATTCACATGAGCATGGAAGCAAATAATTGAGGAAAAAAAAAAGCAAATAGCAGCACTTCAGCCGAAGAAAAAGGCATCAACCAAGAGTTTGTAGTTAGTTACCTGACTGAGCTTTCTGTACTCAATGACTCCCCGCACCCTGACCAGATTGATTACCCGATGGCTGGTGTATTTGAGACAGGAGATTCGCTGCAAACAGCAGTGTTGTCTTATAACGTTCGTTTTTATCGGCTTCTGTTTCATCAATTTCCTGTTGGACCGACCCAAATGGAGCAGTCTGAGAGGGCTGGCTTGGATCCACTTCAGAAGGCATCGGCATAATATAGGGCTGTGGCTGAGAAACTCCATTAGCATGACTTTGACTGGATAACGGAATATAGGGCTGTTGCTGTACGGAAGACGGATTATAGAACTTATGAGCATCTGATTCGTTATCGATCCCTTGACCCCTAAAATAATCCTGATAGCCCCCTCCTTGTTGATAGTGCTGGTTCATTTCTTGCGGCGCCATTGAAACCGGTCCGCTTTGGAAAGGAATTACAGGCGGCATTGGTTTAGAAGAATTGGCGGCGGCGGCGCCTTGAGGTGCGTATTTCATTGTGTGGTCGTGCATTGGGTGGTGGTACGAATTCAATGTTTGATGATAAGGGCTATTCGTCGTCTTTGGAATTATAGGAGCAGCCTGAGATTCTTGCAGATGTTGCAAATGGGAGTTGATTTGGCTGCCAAGTTGTTGCAGATGTTCATTCTTCCAATGGGATGCGTTTGTGTCATGAACAGTATTAACATTTGACGGCGCACCACCTGGGATAGAGGGATTATGGGGTAACGACGCAGTTTGTGAACCGGAGGAGCCGTTGTTAGAAGGTAGAAATGAAGTTAGGGTAGCAATAAGTTCAGGTGTCAAAGAAAAACCAGTCTGGGGAGCGGCTGTAGTCGGTGGAACTGGCTGTGCAGGGTAAGAGCTAGATACAGGGAGAGGAATTTTCGGAGGCAATTTCATATCCTCGGACGAAACCCTAGAATTATCATAAGGAAAAACCCTTTCCTCTTTGGGGAATGAACTATATGCCGAATGCAAGGTTGGCATTTTGGGTGGATCTGCATAGTTGGGATGAACGGGTACGGGCCGTGGATTAATGGGTCTAGGAACTACTTGAGGAAACTTGAGAACGACCCCGTAAAGACGTTCTGGACCAGAAACCTTAAGAACTTTAGTTAGAAAATCAGACGGAGGTACCAAAAACAATGTGGTCCCGTCATCGAACTTTGCAACTCCGGCCCTGTCTTTTGAACCTAGGTATCTCAGAAACTCTGTATATGATGCAAAATCCTCCTCGCTATCGGGCAAGAAGAATACGATGCTGAACCCAATAGCATCATCATAGTGTTTGCTAAGCAAGTCTAATCCAGTTCGTGCGGAGCAGTTAACCACGTCAGGGCTGCAACAAAGAATATTACAAAATAGATTTGTACGTTAATATTAAGAAAATCAAGAAGCATGCATCTCCAAACAACCCTTAGGACTATATGAACTAAAACTTTAGCAACGAGATGTTATAAAACTGCTAACTTACATTTCAACATCGAGCCCATCTCCTACGGGAACACATCGAGCACGACAAACAGGTGTCCCACCCTTTGCAATTAGACCCCTCCATATGCAATCACTTTCAACATGGCGCTGCCCAAGTCCGCCACTTGCGCCCCTAGTTAGGGAGCGCGGTCCGTATTGTTCATCCAATCCTTGGTTTTCTGTTCTTTGAGGAAGCAAAGCAGCATCAAATCTCGACCTTTTAGATTCTCTCTGAAGATGGTTACCATCAAAAACATCCCAACTCGAAGCAGATCTGTTTGGTACACCAGAACTTGGTGAAAGAGAAGAGTCTGCTCCAGGTGTGGGAGATGACCTTCTCCAAGTGGGCCCTCCCATCAGAGATTGGTGACCTGGCTTATGCATGTCGATTAATTCTGCGCCATGAAGTGCAGGCTCGAAGGAACTGTGTGGACCAATGGGTGGCCTCGTATACAGATCAGGTTCACGAATTCCAAAAGATGGTGGGCGTACAGGATTATTGCCCAGTAACCCAGGGAGGTTAAGACCAAGAACATCCATCGGGGCAGCTGGAAATGGAAACTCATTGTTCCAATAATCAATCGAAATTCTAGGATCGTTAAACAGCTTGCCTTGAAGTCCCTCTTTGGCACGACGAGCTTCTTCAACACTTCTGAATTCCACAAAAGCGTAACTCTTGCCGCTGAATGTCTTTATCCTTTCGATTTCCCCAAATAAAATCATGGCGTTATGGAGCATGTCTTCTTCGATGATAACCGAAGGAGGATGCCTTATCCACAACACTTTACTTAGCGGTGCATCTCCATATTGTGGACCTACTGGAGGGAATTGCTGTGGCAAACAACCAAAATAGAGATGGTGAAGAAAAAATAAAGATAATCAAAGAACGATAAAAAATCACAAATAAAATTAATTAACGTGGGAAACAAGACTATAGTAACTAGCTGCTCTCACGTAGCAAATTGCTGCCCGGAAAAGATATTCTAGAGGCACTGCCTTCGAATTACTCAACTTTTCAACGATACTCAGATACCAACTGTGAATTAAATTCAGATACTAAAGTGATGCTTATCAAAATTGGTGCTTACACTTTTTCTTTTGGGGCCAAGAATACTAGGTTCGGAATAACTGTTCAAGGAATCTTGTCCCATCCAGCGAAAATCAGAAGCCCCCATGTTCCTACCGGGAAATTGGCCTTCCTTTGCATCTGGGCCCTGCTCCTGTAAGATATAGAAAAGAACCGCTGCCTCAGTGAAAAGTAGAAAGGCACTTCAAAAACTTAAGTTTTATATTCCTCAAACATGTAAATGGAAGAAACAAGTGTCGAAGAGATTAACTATTTATTAACCTGCCACATGAATAAAGAAGTTTAAACCCTGAAAACTATAATATGAAGCCAAAAGATTTGTATTTCATCTCAAACCCTTTTTTTGTGCAAGTCAAGTAAATATTTAAACATCTCAAGACCTATCAAGATCTCGTTACATAATGGATCAGGCTCACTTCACAAACAAACAATCATGACATCAGCTTTGCGGAAAAAAACAACTTACTCTTCTGGAAGATTGTGACCTAAGATAATCCACACGTATTGGAGCACCACCAACCCGTTTGCCGTTCATATTTCTCAGTGCCTGAGTAGCATCTTCCAGTTCGATATAATCGACATATGCAGTGTTGCGGTCTTTGAGGAATCTAAATTCCTGGATTTTACCAAATCTGAGGAAATCTTTCTCCAAATCTTCCTTGGCAACAGACGGGCTAATTCCAGCCACCCACAAACTCTTGCATGGCTTAGCCTGCAAAAACAAATGTCATTGTGCTCCATAAGTTTAAGGACAATAAGATAATACATACATATAGCAACAGCTTTTAGAAACTTAATCCACAGTCACTTCATAAAGGCACAAAGGACAAGAACGACATTTCCTACATCCTTCATCAGAATGTGCCAAAGAGAGACCCTTAAACATTTATATTTTACGAAGATATTATGAATCAGTACATCTCGGAAAATCAGATACTAAGAGGAATCTACTTTACACGCAGGCAGATACCACATTGTCTACTTAACGAAAAAACTACCACATATAATACCATTCAACCACCAAAACTACACCGATCCACAGAGCAAAAGTCTATTTGGGGTTACTGTGATAAATCTAGCTGAATACTTGAATGTTAGATACAAGTATCACAACAATGTATAACTATTGTATGTCATTTTTCTTCATAATTCAAGCATAACTCGGATGATCAAGTTCGAAATCATGGAGCCTCTAGACAAGAAGTGCTGGTTGAGTGATAATTAACAACAGAGTTGCAACAGCAGAGGTTTTTCGTTTCCAATATTTTTTAACCGCAAATCACAAAACATGTTTACTTCCTACATCTAATTATTAGTTAGTACTTGTGGAACCTATACGATTGGCAGCTTTTACAACAAACACTCTAATTTCAGTTTTATGAATCTTTCCTCTGATTTGTTTTGTTGGGAGGACCCTAATAACCGGTTGAACATTCTAATTTCAGTTTTACGAATCTTTCCTCTAGTTTGTTTTGTTGGGAGGACCCTAATAACCGGTCGATCATGCGAATCGATGCATTCTTTGTATGGCTCGGAAACATTTCATAAGTTTTAAGTTTTTGACCTAATTGCCATAAATTCTTCCAAAATCAATGTCAAGTTTGTGGAGTAAAAAGACTGCCATTGTATCAAATTTTGCTTTACAAGGGATGAGACGAAAATCCCTTTGAGGTTTGAATAAGTTGAATCTTGATTTCAATAGTTTGACCTTTTGGCAAATTGATGTCTTACAGATTAAGTTTATTCGAGACAGAACTATGATTCTTGTAAAAGCACGTAAATGTGCAATTCATATGCCTCGTCGTCACCTTTAGCGCCATGCTGGCGAAAACAAACTTATGAGTCTGTGATCGAGGTTTTTTCAGCAAGTCTATTTTGTTTTATAGTACAAAAATACACAAAGGAATATCGTGCGCTGTCCTCCTTCCACTTGTATAAAGTAAAGCAAAACGAAATTCATGTTTTGTTGCCTGTTCGTTGCTTGAAGGTAATTTTGACCAGCAAACATTTAACAAGTAAAAACAAATTCTCGATAAACAATGAGATACTTATTAAAAGCTTTTCACTGTGTTTGTTAAAAAATGATACATTTTGAAGAGTTTGACATCTATTCCAGACCAGGATTTGGATAGAAGAGAGAAAAATTCCTCTGAAAACATACTGAGTTTTTAAGATCATTTTGTAAGCAAATTGAAACTTAATGTTTGTGATTTATTTGTAAGAATAATCAAATCGCATTGCCCAATGTCGAGACGAATAGACGAAATATCAATTGAAACCCTAATCTGCACAATTATAGATGCTGAAGCTGAAATAAGTAAAATATTTATCAACAAATTCCATTGAGATTCGAAGAAAGATTTACACAAACAGCGGAAAAAACTAATCGACAACAATAAAAAATCACGAACCGGTTTAGCAAACTCAATTTTGAGAGCATGCCCGCGGAGGATATGCCCCTGGAGGCCCTGTTTGGCAGATTTCGCACCGTCGACTTCCGTAAAATAGACGAACGCGTAGTTACGGGATGGATACGTCGTCACGCTGTCAACTCTGCCGTGCATCTCCAGCAGCGCTTTCAGTTCCGCATCACTGACTTCCGCCGCCACGTTACCGATCCACAGGTTGTTTGACGGTGGGTGTTGCCCCGGCGGATCTGCGGCAAAGCCGTGGCCCTGGGCTGGATTCGCGGCAGATCTGATCGGCGGCGCCATTGAAATTAATGGAATCGGAATTAGTGCAGCGAAGAGAGGCGGAGGAAGGCGGCGGCGGCGTAGAATTCGATACGGAGAGGAGAGGAGAGAGAGAGAGAGAGAGAGAGAGAGAGAGAGAGAGAGAGAGGGGAAAAGGGGGAATTGAAGGGGATTAGGGTTCTTTGGATGTAATTGAATTTGTTTGATATATAAGTGCAGCAACGCTCGTCTACTACTGTTGGAGATTTTAGTTTCAGGTCCTCCGATTATGGGGTTATATCAAAATCCTCCCCTACGCTCAATTCTATCCATTAATATCTCGGTAACGTATCATCTCCCACAAATAATATTTAATTAAAAATAAATAAACAAAAATATAAAGTATATTTTTATGAATAAAAGAAAATGCATCAGAAGAAAATTACAAACGTCTACAATAGAAGATCATTCACAAAAGCACGAAACAATGGCGCTATTAGTATGACAATATTACCCAATGTTTTCAAAACCGAACCGGCAATAGAACCGGACGACCATTTGGGTCATGAGTTTATAGGGTCGAACCGGTTCAATCGGGATTTTGATTTTTTTTAATATACCATTATTTTATTAATTTTAATGTTTTAAAAATATTATTTTCTTTATATTTTTAATCTCCCGCTTATTATTTTCACTTTTATCTACTTCACCTCACATTTTACTATATTTTATTGCTTATACTCTATATTTTTTCATTTTTTATTCTTTAAATCCGCCAGTCGGCCACCCCTATTCAATCACCCTTGATCATATCCGACAATCTTTCGACCACTTATGACTAGATCCGGCCACCCACTACTAAGTCTATGAAGGTTCGCTCAAATCTAGCCACAAATAACCACCTCAGCGTTGATTTAAGACCTTTTGGCCAAAAACCGGGTTCCTTGACTGACTCGTCGGTTCTCGGGATTTACCCGGTCGAACCGGATTTCGGTCATTTGACCCCGGTTTTTGATTTTTTCGTTTTTAGATGTCAGACCGGACCGCTTTATTGCTGGGTCACTGTCGAACCGGTCCGACCGGCCGGTTCGGTCCGGTTCTAACGACATTGATATTACCTCAATTAACATAACAACCCGTTTAGCTAGATTCAGGGTGGGCATTCGGTTCGGGTCAGGGATGGCAATTTGGCCCAATACGATGGATCCCCGCCCCAAAATTTCCGGGTATGGGAATGTGGATGGGTCTACTGGTGGGTATGAGGATGGGGACGAGTTTGTAAGTACCCATCCCGTAGACCCGCCCCGCATATATTATTTATATATATTTATTATTTATTATATTAAAATATAAATCATAAATATTTAAATATACTAACCCTAAACGATTTATCGAATTTTATGATTTGAAATTAAGAGGGAGTTTGGCTAAGCTTATTTTAAACAGCTGATAAGCTCTTACGTCTGATAAGATAATTTTAGAGATTAATTTTTAGAGTGTTTGGATAATGAGCTTATTTCCTATTTTTACTCATTATAAGATCTTAAATAAAAAGGTGGGGGTAGAGGTACTTATTTAAAAAGATATTATTTGGTCTCCAACAGCTTATTTTAAAAAAAATTGAGATTTCTTTTTAAAAAATTACCAAACACTTTGGAATAGCTTATAAGCTCTACAACATCTTATAAGCTCCTTTTAACATCTTATAAGCTTAGCCAAACACCCTCTAAGTTTGCATTTTATTGGTATGTTTATTGAACCAAGTCTTTAAATTAGAAATAAATTGTATTTTTATTTAAAAATAATTCGGGGATTTTACGAGGCGGGTATGGGGATGGGGATTTTCAGAGCGGAGCGAGACGGGGATTGGAAACCCCGTCCCATTGACATCCATACTTCGGGTTATTCGTGTTATGTCCATCGAGTGATTTTTAAACATATCGGTTTTCTCAGGTTCGGATACCCAATGTCCACAAATCGAGTTGGAATCAAAATTGATATTCCTTTGAGTACCTGATCGGGTAGCCGACTAATTTAAAAAATTATATATTTATTAATCAAAATATAGGGGCATTTGGGTAGACCCTTGTTAGAAAAAAACAGAAAAAAAAAAAAAAAAAAAAAGACTAAATACACATCAACATCTTATATATAAAAGAAAGAAACACTAACCAACCTAAGAAATCTTAATGGTATATTGCTATATATTTAAAATTAATTATTATTATTATTATTGTTATAATAATAATAATAATAATAATAATAATAATAATAATAATAATAATAATAATAATAATAATAATAATAATAATAATAATAATAATAATAATAATAATAATAATAATAATAATAATAATAATAATAATTATAATAATAATAATTATTATAATAATAATAATAATAATAATAATAATAATAATAATAATAATAATAATAATAATAATAATAATAATAATAATAATAATAATAATAATAATAATAATAATAATAATAATAATAATAATAATAATAATAATAATAATAATAATAATAATAATAATAATAATTTATTATTATTAGTATTATTATTTATTTATTTATTTATTCTTTTTTTTTTACATTTCTCATTTTTCAGCCTTTTTTTATTGGGGTCATTACAAATAAAGTCATCAATGGGTACTTATTCATAAAGAGATCCAGACGAAAAACTCATTTACCAATAAGTCCACACATGGTCCAGATTTTTGTAAATGACTAAAATAACCCCTCATACTTTAATATGCTCCAATTTAATCCTTAACTTAATTTAACCTCAATTTGACCCCAAATTTCACAAATTATTCAATTTTGATCCTAAACTTTTTTTTTCAAAAAACATTTTCCCGCCGGATTCCAGCGTTGACTTTTCAGTTTTTTTTTTTTTTTACTATTTTTTTTCTTCCGGATTTTTTCGCCGGTCTCCGGCGTTGACTTTTTCGATTTTTTTTCTTTTCTTTCTTTCTGTAACTTTTTTTTTCGTTTAAACAGCAATATTGCTGTGATTGACAGTAATATTAACTATATTACTGTTAAACACAGTAAAATTAACTAAACTACAGTTTAACACAGTAATATTGCTATATTAATCTCTAGCACAGTAATATTAACACAACAAAACTCATTATTATTGTGTAATAGAGTAATATTACTAAGTTGACCGTTCAACAAATATAACATAATAAAAAACCTAAAGAATTAATATTATTGTGAGTGGCAGTAATATTACTATAAGAACAGTAATATTACCGTCAACCACAGTAATATTGCAATAATAGACAGTAATATTATTACGTTACTCTGTGAATAACTCAAACAAACAAAAAAATCCAAACAAAATAATAATATTGATGTGGTTGACAGCAATATTACTATAACAACAGTAATATTACTGTCAACCACAGTAATATTATTGTGTTTACAGTAATATTCCAATAATAGACAGTAATATTATTACGTTACTCCGTGAATAACTCAAATAAAACAAAAAACCCAAAAAAATAATAATATTGATGTTGTTGACAGTAATATTATTGTGTTTACAATTATTTTACTATCAACGACAAGAATATAATTACGTTGACTTGTCAACAAATCAAACAAAATAAAAAAATAACAAAAAATAATAATATTATGTTAATTTACTGTCAACGGCAGAACAATTACATAAATGTATTGTCAACGGCAGTACAATTACGTTAATTAATTGTCATTGACAGTATAATTACGTTAATTTACTGTCAGTGACAGCACAATTACGGTCAACGTTTAGCGGCGGACGTAAAAAAAACACTAAAAATAGTCAACGCCGCGCCGGAAACCGGCGAAAAAATCCGGAAGAAAAGAAAAGAAAAAAAAAAGTCAACGCCGGAAACCGGCGAAAAATCCTACCGAAAAAAAAAAGAAAAAAATTGAAAAGTCAACACCGGAATCCGGCGACAAAAATTTTTTTTGAATTTTTTTTTTTTTTTGAAAAAAAAAGTTTAGGATCAAAATTGAATAATTTGTGAAATTTGGTGTCAAATTGAGGTTAAATTAAGTTAAGGATGAAATTGGAGCATATTAAAATATGCTCCAATTTTGAAAAGTCAATGCCGGAGACCGGCGGCAAAAAAAAAATTGAAAAAAAAAAAGTCAAAACTGAATTTTTGTGGTCAAAATTGGATTTTTGTGGACAAAATTGATTAAATTGGGGTTACAATTAAGAATTTGGTATAAAGAGTTGAGGGTAGTATTGACATATACATGAATGTTTCCTTTATTTATACTAAAATTAAATGGATGGGCTTATTGGTGAAAGAGATATAGCCCCTAAACCTAGAATAATAAAGATGCTTGGTTGGACCTTATGCACAAAAACCCCTTTCTATAAATTTCCACTTCTGGCAAAGCAATATCACTCACTTATGCTTATTAATAAGGGAAAATTAGAGAAAACTCCCCATCTAAGAAATATAGTTAAGGAAACACCCCTCCAAAAAATAATTAGAGAAAACCTCCTTAGTTAATATTCCACCCATGTAATATTTTCATAATTCCAAAACTTTAATTGTCTATTATACTCTTTCAAAACCATAATCTTATTTTCAATTTTATTCCACCGCTTCTCTTCTTCTCTGCGTTTCTCTCTTCTCTTCTTCTCTGTTTTCTTTCTTCTGTGTTTTCTTCTTTTTTTTTTTCTTTTTTTTTTCTGGCAATCTTCTCCCAGTCGCTGCCGTCCCCGCCACCGAGAGATGGAGAAAGAAATAAGAGGAATCACTTGTCGTCGGCGTGTGGAGGAGAAACACACTTCTTTCTCAACAGCATGTTCCACCCCGTCGACGTGTGGAGGAAGAAGAAGAGGAACAAGCTATTGAGAAAGAACAAGAAGCACTCGTTATCGGAGGAGAATCAACGGAAATTGTTGATAAAGGTAATTTTTTTTTTCACTTTTATTATTTTTATAGTGTTGTTTTGTCGTGTGTTCAAAAAAAATTTCTGGAGTGACCAACAATGGTTGACAAATACCTTTCAATCGTTTATGTTTTCTTTTTTGGACATTGAAATGCTAATTTGTGTTTTTTTGTATGAATTATTTGTTTTAGACACGGCCACGGGGCAGGGTCGAGTCCGGGTCCGGGTCCGACTTTTAGGGGACCCAAAACCAATCCGCGGGGAGGCGGGTCCGAGTCCGGGGCGGGTCCATCCGGGTCCGGGTCGGGTCCGGGTCGGGTCCGGTTCCACCCGATTTTTCAATTTATTTATTTATTTTTTTACAAGAAAGAAAAAAAATTAGGGTAAATAGCACTTAGCCCCCCTGTGGTTTCCATGTTTTGCACTTTACCCATTTCTGATATCAATTTAGTCATTTTATCCCCTTGTGGTTGACAAGTTGTAGCGACCGTCTGATAAACTGTTAAAGTTAACGGAAAGTGCAGTTCACTCGCCCAAATTTGTAGTGGTTGAAGGTTTCCAAGTTAAAATATTATATTAAAACCTCTTTTACCCCTTTTTCCTTTAATAAAAAGTTAAAAACTCTATACCCATCCTTACTTTTCTTTTAATTAGAAAAGCATTACAGATTCATTGTTGATTTCTATATTAATTATTTTTAAGATGTTATATTAATTATTTTTAAATTACTCATCTAAATTTTTTTAAAATAATTATTTTATATTTTCAATAAATCTTTGTTAAGTTAGTTGTACTTTTAGCCTTTACATTTAAACAAAAATTAAAACGTGTATATATATATATATATATATATATATATATATATATATATATATATATATATATATATATATATATATATATATATATATATATATATTATAAATTGCAACATTAGAAGGGAATATGAAAACTTCTGTTCATGCTGAAAATAATATACTACTACTGAAAAATAATTTTATTTCCTTGGTGTTTTTGCTTAAAAAAATGAATTTTATATTTTTCATTCTAAAAAAGAAACAACTTTAATTTGCCCTGAAAATTTGCTTTTATTTTCTCCGTTTTGCTTACGAAAAGGGAAGCTGAATGGGCACAAAACTCGACTGCAAAAGCAAATATTCAAGAAACAAAAAGTCGCCTGAATTCATTAATTTACATATCATAAAAGGGATTATAGTAACATGATAATACTAATTTGAAGAAAAACAATACAAATCAAGCAAATATCTTATGTGAAGAAATACATACCAAGATTTATGGAAGGAAAAAAAAAAAAGCAAAATAAATCTAGTACGTACTAAACTTCAGCATATTCTATGCATTCCGGTTTCCGGTGTCTCAGACGGATATTTTGTTCTTTTTGGAAGGGTCTGGAACATTTCAGGAAGATTTGAAGGAGATGAGAAGAAGTAATATTCTGATAATTGTATTTTTTTTGTTTTTTGAACTCTTGATAATTGTATTTTAGTCCTATGAATTGATGTTATTTTTAACTAAATCCAATTGAATTTACATTTATTTATTGAAAAAAAAATATAACCTGCAAATAGTAGGAAAATAAGAGGTAGTCCATTTTCTGTTAACTTTAACGGTTTATTAGACGGTGCTACAACTTGTCAACCACAAGGGGGTAAAATCACCACATTGATATCAGAGGGGGGTAAAGTGCACAACATGAAAACCACAGGGGGGCTAAGTGCTATTTACCCAAAAACTTATATTGAAACTTGAAAAAACATGAGATTAACTTTAAATTCAAAATTAAAAAGATAATTGAATTTAAACACTAAACAATTTTAGAAAAAATGAAACAATTAAGACTTTGAGACATAAACTAAATAAAATGAAAGTTGTGAAGATTGAATTATGGGTATTTATAAGTGAAAGTAAATATTGAGAAATTTTTCAAAATTTCAAAATTCAATCTTTCTTTTAAATTAAATCGTATTTTTTAAAAAATTTCAAAATTAAATATATATGCATTTGTTATTAGTCGAGATTTTTGATATTAATAATAGTCAACATGACAATTAATAATTTATAAAACATTAGTTATACAATTATTATAATCATTTTACAATGTTATTTATACTAGCACTTTTTCCCCGTGCGATGCACGGGATATTATTTCAAAAGTTAAAAAAAGAATCAATTTAATACATAATAATAACATATCGTACAGTAATATAGTAAAATTTAATAATGTAGTATTTTTCATATTTTATATAACATTGATTTCGTAAAATCTTAAATATTAAGATTTATAATCCAAATATATAGATTAAGATTTAAAAAATCGTATATCTTTATCTCTTAAGATTTGAGAATATATTGATGAAAAATGGAAGATTGATAATTGTTAAAATTATAGTTACAAATTAGTAGAGAAAAAATATTAAAAATAAATAATTACTGAAATATCATTAGGGTTTTTTAGGGTTGCCCAACGTTTCTTTCTTTTATATATAAGATTTATATATTTATAGTTAGGATTATTATAACAAAGAATATATATAACATAAACAAAAGGTGTAAAATGATTATAATAAATAATGTTAAATAGATTATTAATTAACATATTCATTATTATTAAATAATTTTAATTAAATTATTAACAAATATAATATAATAAAAAATTAAAAGAAATTGAAAGGACTTGAGCTTAATTCATTTAAATCTTACGATTCGATTCTAATATTTGAATCGAATGAGATATAATCTATTTTTGTTAAAATAAACATCATCTATATTTTTAAATAATTATCTTATGATAAAATAATCAATAATTTTAATAAGTTCTTGTCCACAATTGAGGCTGATTAATTTAAATTAATTGCAATGAGTTATAATCTATTTTTTTAAATAAACATCTTTTTTAATTTTTCATTCGAATTTTTCACACTATCGATTTTAATAACATAAGTGAGTTTGTATAAGTCAACGCTTTTGTTTATATATTGAATTGATTCAATACTTTATATTTTTCAATAGTGGAGATTATATTGATATAGTAATTAATAATAGATGTTTTGAAGTATTGAACCGTGGTTCTACATATATTTTTAAAAGTTTCTTATATTGCATTTGTTAATAATTTAATTAAAATTATTTAATAATAATTAATATGAAAATTAATAATTTATTTAACATATTTATCATTTTACACTATCGTTTTATATTATATATATATTTATTATATACATTTAATTAAATATGTTCGTTGCCCCAGTGATCAGAGTTGCTCAATTTTGCCCATTTACTTGAGTTCGAATCTCCCAATGCTCAATTTTTGGACAAAAAAAAAACCCAAAATCCGGGTTGACCCGACGGGTCTACTGGCGGGGGGCCCGAGAACCCGAAACCGACCCGTGCTTGGGCGGGTCCGTGGTCAACGGGGCGGGTTCGGGTCAAACCCGGCCCGCCGTGTCTAATTTGTTTTATTTATTTTATTCTTGTTAGGGATTGGTTGAATGATGATGAGGACGCAGATTTAGGGTTTTTTTGGTGGATCGGGCGGATGACGGTGAGTGTAGAGAATTTCGCGCAGGCTGAAACCTTAATCGACTATGTACATGTTCATAGTCGATTAAGCTAATCGACTATACTCTGGTAGTCGATTAAGGTTAATCGACTCCAAATTTTTTTTTTTATTTTTTTTATTTTTTTTTATTTATTGACTCCAATTGTATAAATCATTTATAATATTTCTATATTTTTTGTTTTTGTAATATATAGTTGATTTTACATTTTTCGCAGTTGTGATTTGTTGTTTTAGTAGCAGATTCTTAATCGACTATGCTTCACATCATAGTCGATTAATACTCCAATTTTTAATTTTTTTTGGATTTTTTGTTTATTGATTCCAATTGTATAAATCAGTTATAATGTTTGTATATTGTTTGTTTTTGTAAAATATAGTTGAGTTTGCATTTTTGTAGTTGTGATTTGTTATTTTTAGTAGTCGGTTCCTTAATTGACTATAGTTCATCATAGTCGATTTAATAATAGTCAACTAATATACCTGATGGAGAAAAAAAGTTAAAAAACGAAAAAAGAAAAAAAAAATAATAATAATAATTTTTTTAATAAATAATAATAAATTAAAAAAAATTTAAAAAGAAAAAAAAATAAAAGAAAGACACGGCTGATGGGTCATGCGGATAGTGTGTAAGGTGGAGGGATATAAATGGAAAAATGGGTGGCTGAAATTTGGAGTGGATTTTTCTCAAATTGTGCAAAATAATTTGGGCCGTTCCCTATTAAAATAAGTATTGATGAGTTATATCAAAGAGCCCCTATTAATAATATACGTATTTATATTTTTGTGATTAATAGGATTATTTTATAACACGTAAGCACGATGTTTTGTTCGATAAGGATTTGCTATTTTTATTTTTTTATTTTATATTACGAAGATCCTTAATACTATTGTCAAAAAGACAAACGGGAATGATGAGCGAATACTTTGGTATTTTATACGCTATCATTTTTCAAAGGATATGATTGATTCGTGTATATATATATATATATATATATATATATATATATATATATATATATATATATATATATATATATATATATATATATATATATATATATATATATATATATATATATATATATTTGCTGAATTGCTATTGAAATATATATTTGCAAGCTTGTGTGCGAATACTTTGGTATTTTATACGCTATTATTTTTCAAATGATATGATGGATTCGTGTATATACATATATAATTCATATAGTTGCTGAATTGCCGTTGAAATTTATATTTGCAAGCCTGTGCTATAAGCAAATGCTAATTCTAACAGATCTGTGGGCCGACTTAGAGGCCAAGATATTAACTTCGAGCATGATGCTCGTCGAGTAAAAGACATAATAATTTCAGTTGAAGAGACTATGAGATTAACTCCGAGCCTAATGCTCGTGGAGTTAGAGAAATAATAATCTCCGTTTAAAGCCGATTTAGAGACTATCGTATTAACTTCGGCATAGTACTCATAGAGTTTAACAGAGACCGTATAGTGGTCTAAATATATAACTCTGAGCTAAAAAACTTGTTGAGTCACGCCGTTGGAATTCCCATCAAGTAAATCAAATATAGTTTCGAGCCTAAGCTCATTGAAACAAGAAAGTCGATTTAGAGGCTAAATCGATAATGTAACTCCGAGTCTAAATCGTTGAGATAAGAAAATTGATTTAGAGGTTAAATCCCGAATATAACTCCGAGCTGAAGCTCGTTGAGTCAAGACGTGATAATATTTGTCAAAATATGATTTAAAGGCTAGGGCCGTAAAAAAAAATTAATAATAAAAAAATCCCAGCGTGAAGCTCGTTGAGTCAAGACACAGTAATATCCATCAAAAGCCAATTTAAAGGCAAAAGATCTGAATATAACTCCGAGCCTAAAGCTCGTAGAGTTGGTATAAGACGTCGTAAGACGTAGTAAGACCCATCAAGTGCCAATTTAGAGGCTATTAACAGCAAGCCCAAACTCAAGCGGTTTTGGGCTTATTTTGTACCCACTGTACATATATATCTCTCTCGAAATGTGTGATTCCCGTGATTGAGGTATTTTGAGTGTATCCATGTATAATTTTTCTTGGATGGTGTGATTCCCAAGATCGAGTGATTTTGAGTATACTCCCTTAGAGGATAGATTCCTGAGGTGGAGTTGAATTTTGATCACACGTACATGATGAACATGGACAAATATGACTATTGCATGCGTTCATCATAAAATACATTCAAGTGTGATACTGTGCAAGGTACAAAGTTAAAAAATCATATCACACCCCATTGCAGATAATAGATGGCTCCGGAAGTGCAATATGAAATTATAAATTTTTTATTTCCATGGACATATCTTTTTGAAAGATGGCGGTTTGTGAAATAAGCTTATTATTTTCTGATTAGTGCGTATTAAAAAATCAGGATACCCTGTGATTGGCACAATGAAAAGAAAAAAATGCCAGTATATATAAAATTTAATGGCTTCTAAAACCTCCACCAGTTAGCACAAATCTTTGTTGGCTGCTGGCATTCAATTTGTCAAGTTTGTGGAAAAACTAGAGAAATCGGACCACACTTTTTATTTATTTATTTGCAACACTTTGGAAAATTAAAACCAAGAGTGAAGACTATGAAATTATCAAGTAAAGAGAACAGGTAAAATCTCTTAGGCTATCATTTAAAAAAAAGAGAGAGGTTCTTTTGTCTGCCACTTAATTAATTTATCTATTTGCACTCAATTATCTCATTCTCAGTCTCACTAAAATATTCTAACTTTTTATTATTAATTCTTAATTCTTTATGATTTTTAGGGTAAATTTCACCTACACCCCTGAAGTATGCTGAAATAACTTTAAGGTCCTTGTGGTCTTGATAATTACAGTCACCCCTGAAATATTGTTAGAAACTCAAATGGGATAATGCATTGCATACGTTATTCAGATAAAATTTGAACGGGATATTAGTTTCAGGATGTAGTGGAGACAACATAGAGCTAGTGGTGATTTAAGAAATGTTGGGGGAGCCATGTCAGCCCTTAGATCGATGTTGTCTCCATCACTTCCTGAAACTAATAGTCCGTTAGAAATCTATCAGAATCACGTATCTAATGCATTATCCCGTTACAGTTTCTAACGATGTTTCAGGGGAGCGATTGTAATTACCGATACTATAGAGACCTTAAAGTTATTTTAGCATACCTCAGGAGTGTAGGTATAATTTACCCTACTTTTTTTTTTTGTGTTTTCCCTTTATAAATTTCAACCGAAACTATATACAAATCATAAACTCAAGACTTTTTTCTTTGCATTCAAGAATTGGATAACTCTCTTCTCTATATAGATATCACCATTGTATTTTGCAGCCATGGAGAAAACTTGCTATTACATTCTTGCATGTACATCAGTCCTACTCCAAATATCGTGTTCTTGCGTAGCCGTAAAAAAATCAACCACCCTCGCCGTAGATCAATTCTCTCTCTTTGTTCTTAAATCACACGTCAATTTGGACCCTTATGGTATTATTACAAGCAACTGGACCAATTCGAGCTCTATCTGTAGCTGGATTGGCGTCACCTGCGATTTGCGCAACCATCGAGTGACTGCACTGAATATTTCCCACATGAGTCTCTCGGGCACAATTCCACCACAAATAGAAAACCTTTCCTTCCTTGTTTCACTCGATCTTAGTTTCAACCTTTTCAGTGGTGTTATTCCTCAACAATTGTCTCTTCTACACAAATTGAAGTTTATCTCCTTACAAAATAATAGCTTTACCGGTTTCATCCCGAGTTCCCTCTCTAATCTGACAAATCTACGAGTTGTTGATTTTTCTTTGAATTCTCTTCAAGGAAATATTCCACATGTGTTAGGGAGGCTTCATAATCTGCACACTTTAAACATGGACTACAATCATCTCTCCGGTCCTATACCGTCATCCGTATTTAACCTGTCGGCCTTGAAAGTTATATCTTTCCGAGAAAACGAATTGAGTGGCAGCATTCCAAGTGACATGTGTAGTAAACTTCCACTTCTTCAAGAAATTGGCCTATATTTCAATAAGCTGAGTGGCGAAATTCCATCGAGTCTATCCGAATGTTCACAACTTCGATTGGTATCGTTGTCCGACAACTTATTTAGTGGGAAGATACCTAGAGACATTGTCAAGCTAAAATTTCTTCAGATTTTAAATCTCGCGAATAACAATATAAATGGTATAATACCTCACATTCTTGTTGAACAATATAATTGACATTGATTTTCTCTTCTTTAATTTCAAGCTCCATCACAATTTCATTCAAGAAAGTTGAAAACCTCAATATCATGATGATTATATATTTTTCTAAGAGCTTTTGTTTTTTTTGGTGTTCCATAGGTGTTATCCCGTTCGAGATTGGGAATCTTCAGAACCTGACTGAATTTGCCATTGATCGAAATCAGATTAGTGGTACAATTCCCCTCAGTATCTTCAATATTTCTTCTCTCCAGCTTTTACGACTACATCACAATCATCTGTACGGAAACCTTCCAAAAGATATCGGGAATCTTACAAAGCTCAACGAATTGGATATCTCAGTAAACAATTTAACAGGTAAGACTTGTGTTAGAATTATTTCGTGCAAATATTGTAATATGTGTCAAATCAATTCTAGATTCAGTTTTAGTTACTATTTTGTTAAGTGTTGCAACGGTTGATAAAACAGTAATAAAGACACAAATTTTAATGTGGTCTTCTAAGCTCTCCTCCTGAAGAACCGATCTTCTTTTCTCTTCAAAGAAGCAAGTTTGAATCTTGATTTTTCTTATGAAAAATTCTATTTGAGAGAGCAGCAAAAGTAAGAGCAGACAAAATAATTTATGTTAGAGATTCTTAATCACGTAGGAGATATATTAAGATATGGAAGATTTTTTTTTTTATTATAAACCAAATTACAAATAAATGACATTTAATAAAATAAAATAATAAGTTCCCTTCTTGGATTCACACGCACATGACGTGTGTAATATATGGGTTAAAGAATTCCCCCCTTCTCTCAAGTCTCGTAATGAGATAAAAATTTAATTTTTATTTGATTTTATCCCCACATGAAATTATAATTCAAATAGGATTCTAACAATTTGCAATATTATTAGTTTCTTTATAGTTGCAATGTTTAACTTTTTTATTTTGTTTATTTATTTATCTTAACAGGTGGTTTACCGCGAGAAATTGGCAAAATTTACCAACTGGAAGTATTACAATTGTACTCCAACTCCTTCACTGGTTTTATTCCATTAGAGATCTTTAACATGTCAAATCTTATAGATATTGATCTTTCAGAAAATAGTCTGTTAGGTAGTCTTCCAACTAATTTAGGTCACGGATTACCCGTTCTTCAGACATTTTATCTCCATACAAACTACCTCACTGGAATAATACCCGATTCCATTACTAATTGTTCTAAACTCATAATTCTCCAACTCACTTTAAACCAGTTCACTGGTTTTGTACCTCATTTTCTAGGTAACCTAAGACACCTGGAATATATAACCCTAGCTGCCAACAATCTAAGGACCGAATCAACTTCTTCGGAGTTGAGCTTCATAACTTCCTTGACAAATTGCAGATCATTAAGAGTGCTCGCAATTGGTGATAATCCTTTAGGTGGCATCCTTCCAGCTTCCATTGGGAATTTATCTACCTCGCTGCAGTATTTATATGCCTACAATTGTAAAATTAATGGTGTCATTCCTGCAGAAATCGGCAATATAAGCAACCTTGTGAATCTTTCTTTAGACACGAACGAGTTGTCTGGTAGCATTCCACTTACTATCAACTATTTGCAGAAGCTTCAAGGATTATATTTATATGAAAACAATATGAGAGGTTCCATTCCAGAGGGTCTTTGTGATTTACACAGCTTGGTTAATTTATATTTAAGCCAAAATAAATTTTCTGGTCCAATACCCGAATGTTTAGGAAATATCACATCTTTAAGAGAACTGTCTCTAGGATCTAACATGCTGACTTCAAGCATACCATCAAGCATATGGCGCCTCACGGATTTGATGTACTTAGACTTATCGTCAAATTCTTTGATTGGATTTCTACCTCCAGAAATAGGTAATTTAGTGAAAACAATTCAGATCAATCTATCAATGAACCAGTTTTCAGAGTCTATTCCAAGCACAATCGAGAATTTAATATCTTTGAATGGTCTGTTTTTGGCACATAATCTACTGAAAGGTTCTATTCCCGATTCTGTGGGGAGGATGATCAGTTTGGTATGTATAGACTTGTCTTACAATAGCCTCTCCGGCTCAATCCCAAAGTCTTTTGAAGCACTTCAATACCTCGACTACCTTAATGTCTCTTTCAATGCTCTGAGAGGAGAAATTCCCACTGGGGGTCATTTCGTAAACTTCACTATCGAGTCTTTTAAAGGGAATGATGCATTATGTGGAATTCCAAGGTTCAATGTACCACTTTGCAATCATAATGTTTCCAAACACATGTCAAGGATGAAAAATGTGCGCTTAGCTTTATTTATTGCTAGTGGAGTTGTTGCATTGATCTCGCTTCTCTCTTTGGCCTTCATTTTCGTAAGATACAAAAGAAAAAATAAGGCAATCAATGGAATTGACGAGCTGGTTACCACTGTACCAGAAAGAATTTCGTATTACGAACTCCTACAAGCAACTGAACACTTCAGTGAGGCGAATTTAATAGGCATGGGGAGTTTTGGTTCTGTGTACAAAGCCGTTCGAAGAGATGGGAAGATTTCCGCTGTCAAGGTCTTCAATTCGCTATCGGAAGCTGCTTGTATAAGCTTCGGAGTCGAATGTGAAGTATTGCGCAACATTCGCCACAGAATCTTACCAACGTCATTAGCAGTTGCTCAAACGAGGATTTCAAGGCACTGGTACTTGAATACATGCCAAATGGAAACCTCGACAAATGGCTATACTCCCACAACTATTGCTTGAATCTCATGCAAAGATTGAACATAATGATCGATGTTGCATGTGCGTTAGAATATCTTCACCATGGCTATTCGATTCTCATTGTTCATTGCGATTTGAAGCCAAGCAATGTGTTGTTAGACGAAGAGATGGTTGCCCACGTGAGTGATTTCGGGATAGCAAAATTGTTGGGCGAAGGTGAGAGCACTATGCACACCAACACCCTAGCAACAATGGGTTACATTGCACCAGGTTAGTTAATATTCTCACTTCAACCCATGTCATTTTTATATATTATCAATTGAATTTCACTTTTGATCATTTACTGCTTTATACAATATTATTGTTGTTTACAGAGTATGGTTTGGAAGGGCTAGTTTCGACAAGGTGTGATGTTTATAACTATGGAGTGATGGTGATGGAAACTTTTACGAGAAAAAAACCGAGTGATGATATGTTTGATGGAGATTTAACCTTAAAGAATTGGGTTCAAAGCTCACTTAATAACGAGTCATCAATTGAGGTTATAGATGCCAATTTATTGAATACAGAAAACGTACAAGGCTTTGAAAAAAACGAGCAATGTGTATCTTCAGTACTAGATTTGGCTTTGAAGTGTTGTGCGGAGTCTTCAGGTGATAGAATAGACATGAAAAAAGTTCTAACAGAGCTGCAAAAAATCAAAGGTCGATTTTCCCGTAGTGATCTGGCCTGAAATATAAGATTATGCCCAAGTACCACTGATGCTGTTTGTTTGCTAGTATATATATATATATATATATATATATATATATATATATATATATATATATATATATATATATATATATATATATATATATATATATATATATATATATATATATATATTTTTTTTTTTTTAATTTGAATAAGTTTTTGTAATGTGATTATAGTATGATGGAAACTCTTCCGGTGATTAGTTTTGTACTTAGATTTTGGAAAAATACTTTTGCCTTGTTGAATTCAGGTTCGTTTTCTCTTATAAAAAGAGACTAATCCTTTACCCAAACCAGACAAAAACTAAGTCAAGTTTCTGAAATTTGAGGTAAATTCAGAGAAGTTTCTTCATTATTGAGGATTTGAGCTAGGTTCCAACTAATATGCAGGACATATAATCAAATCAAAATAAACACGGAGAAAAATTATCATCAACCCAAAAGTATATGCTATGCATTGTAACTCACCTTGTCGTCGAGCTTTCCATCTGAGTCGTTGATTATACTAGACCTTTCCAACTTGGAAATCGACAGATGAAAAATTCAGACAAGAAGGACAAAACTAGAGTTGCCAGCAAAGTATAACCATTACGTTACATATATGTTAGAGAAACATATATGAGTTTGTGGTCAACAGAACAATCATCATTGGAGCATTTCCACAAACAAGTGGAACTCGTAAGGAATCGTAAGTCGTAATTTTTTTCCTTTAAAATGTTATCAATATTAATATATTAAATAATTTACACATATTTATGAGACATTGATTCGTAATAAGTAAGAAATATATTGCATTGAAAAATCTACAACTAAACGACAAATGTTCTATGATTTACATGCTAAAATTTAAAATCTAATAGTAAATGGGCTTTCAAAATTTTAACACAATAAAAGCAAAATATTTAGTATTAAAAGTCAAAAGAGCGTGATTTATCATCCTTTTATTTGTAATACTCATTAATATAAATATGTATTATTATTTGATAGAATGAATAAAGAATAAAAAATAAAGATCCAATATAAATTCACGAGCGATGTCAATTGATGGCAATCGACACATCAGAGTAAATCAAATAAAATATTGAGAAAAAAAAAAGAATCACAATAAAACTCTCTTGAATCTATTCCAACTTTAAAATATAATTATATTTATAAAGTATAATAAAAATATTAGCAATTTTATTTAATATTGTTGAGAAGTGAGCCCACAAATGAATTTCGTGATGTGGGCCCAAACTTTTAATTCTAGTAGCCCAAATCAATGAATTTGGCCCAAGCAACTTAAGCCCACTACCCAAGTCTGATCTGATCTTGACCGTCTATCTTGTGTGATTGATATTGGACGTTCATTTGCTCTCTCTTACTCTCCTCCCTCTCAACATTAACAGCTCATTCAGCTGTGTGTTTCTCTCTCTTTTTGTCTCATTCTCTCTCTAGTACCTTTGTCATCCTTGTCTCTTTCACAGAATTAGCATGCAAAATAGGTTAAACATAACACATAAGATTTTGCATTCTAACAAATTTAAACACAAATTGATCACCTTTCATAATCCTTTGGCAAACATGTCCCAATTACCATGCAAACCACTATCCTCTAACACAACAAAAGACAACAGGTTACTACTCAAATCAGGAACATGCCTAACATTTTTTAAGTAGAAGTTCAAAACGAAATTCAAACTTAAGGCAAATAGTTCCAATTTAAATTACATTTATACCACTGCTATCAACCATAGACACATTACCATTTTTCAATTTCATATATGATGAGAATAAGAGCATTTTAGGTGTCATATGCTCTGTGCATGCAGAGTCAAAGATCCAATCACAGAGAGATAAAATAACTTAATTCACAAAGCCATTCACATAATCACCAATCATGAACACATCACCAAGAATATCAGTTACAACATTAGGTTGTGCTTTCCACAGTTGTAATATTTTGTGCTTTTAACATTGTTCTTACTCCACACATTGCCCTTTTTAGGTTTTTTAAAAGAGTGATTTTGGTTATTATTACTTGAAGAAACCTTGTTTTGAAACTTGTTTTTAGGCTTTCCTTTCCTTGTTTTCACAGCGTCAGCTTCAATAACATCCTCACTGTTATTTCGAGCTACAGTTAACTGATTTTCGTGAGACAGAAGAATTGCCTAATTGGTTATTCGGGAACAATAACTTTTCTTCGATAGAGACAATAACACAACTCGAATGCAACAAGTTGGGATGTCTGCTGTCTCGAGAAGCCATGCTACGTCTCACCAACTTAACGAAGTTAGTCATCCTCAATTGTCCGATGTTATATAGATATAAAAGGTGGAGATGGCTATAAATGTTAGTATACTAATTATTGGATTTACCATTTTCTTTTCTTTGATATCTCTTGTATAAAGAGAGTTTTACTCTTCATCCGAACTAGATGTTATCCAAACATGAAAGTTTTCAACTGCAGTTCATTAATATTATTCTTTACTTATTTATTAAAAACTCTCAAATTTTTTAATTGCATCTTACACCCTAGTAATAACATAGATTGGTGACTTGCACCCCAAAATTCTAAATTTGGCAAAGCGCACCCTTAAATTATTTATCTCTTGACAACTTGCACTCCGTTTGTATTTCTCGCGAGATTTTCATTTGAATGAAGGGCATAATTGTCTTAAAAATCTAATATTTATCTTTCTTCATCTAGGGTATATTAAAGCTTCTATTCTAATTATTTCATTTACTACCACTTGCATGAAAAGTCATTTTTTTTTAATTACAAGAAAGTTCAGAAAAATATATTTTTATCGATACCACATTTATTATAGTAAATTACGCCCACCTCCCTAAGGTAAGGTGAAATTACAAAAAAAAAAAGGGAAAAAACTTCTTATTTGGATAATTACAACTACCCCTCAACTATGAATATTCTTACATGTGCATCCTTATGGTGTTAAATTTAGTGAAATCTTCTAGATTATGTGGAATATTCTTCAGTTTGTACCCTTTTTACCCTATTTTAGCTCCATATTTTGAAACGAGATTATCATACGATGTGTCTCTTAGCTTGTAAATAACATATTATTGTGCATCAGAAACTGTCACTTTACACAAACGAGTACAAACTAGTTTCGATCTCAGTAGTAGAGGTCTTCGACTGAATATACGAACGACCCATATCTAACATTATATCCACTTCTTTCTTATACTGCAAAGTTCCATCAATTTATTATTATTATTATTATTATTAAGAAATAAAATTTTTTGAATTTTTATTTTTTCACCAATTCGAATACTTCTATAACGCAGAATTTTCAACTTCATAGTAATGTGTTCAAACATCATCGTACTAAAATTGTTTTCTTGTTTTTGTCACTGTTGGAAGCATCTTTATTTCTAAATCAACCAAAAAACAAGTAACAATATGCATAATATTAATGCAAAAGAAAAGAACACTAAAAAAAACAAAATTTGAGAAACGCAAACTCCATCATGCTATAATAATGTTTCAAGATTTGATTAAGACTAGTGTTTGGTTGCTGTTATTGAGCCTCTCAGTCACCAATTTGCTGATGCAGTAAGCCGCGGCGAGGTCACCTGGTCCGTCAGCGACGACAACCAAAAAAGGGAAGAAATCTTATAATTAGTAGGAAAAATTACGGCAACCTCTGATGTAAGGTCAAATTACGAAAAAATCCTTCAAGTTTGCATAATCACCCCTCAACTATGTGTTGTCTTACGAAAAACCCCCTTCAGTTGGTAAATTTAGGGGTGTTCATTAGGTAAAATCGTACCGAAAGTTTGGTATGCCAAAATTTCAATACCGTTTATCATACGGTTCAAATAACCGAATTACCCAAATTTTATTAAAAATATTGAAGAATTTGTTTTTTTTTAAAATGTTTTAAATTAATTTTAGGGTTAATAGCATTTCGCCACCTGGACTTTGCCTGTTTTTGCACTTTGCCACCTTAACTAAAAAAAGTTGCAAGTGCCCACCCAAACTCAGTTTTTTGACGCACATAACCACCTAAGGGGAATATTCCGGCGAATATTCTCATTTTTCAACGCACGCGCGATGCACATGCGAAAGTACAAGGGTTTTTTCGTCTTTTCACCTCAAAATATCATAAGAGGGTGAAATTGAAAGTACCAGGAACTCAATTGAACTTAATTTGAAACTTTCACAAATTTGAAATTAATTGAAGCTATATATATAGTTACAAATTATCTATAGTTATATATATAGTGACATAAAGTCTAGACGACTGTAGCATGAATCCAACTTCACAAAGGCACTTCATCGAATCTTATTCTCTGCATGTCATAAAATTATAATAAAAGCAAAACCTGCGACAAAAAAAATACTAGTTAAATAGCAAAATGGAACATGCGAGTTAGATTACATGAAAAATACAAAAAAACCATGATTTTTTCTTTTGTTGATAAATTTACTGAACTTAAATCGACTACAAATGACTATAGTATACTACAAGTCCTATAGTCATGTATAGTTATATGTAGCCATGACTATACATATAAATATACATGACTACATATGACTGACTATATATGACTGTATATGACTAAATATAACTGTATATTCACCTGAGTCAAATCACCCATGTAAGTAACCACTACTGGTTAAATTTCTGTTACAGACAGACAAAGCTCTCACACATTAGGCATTTCGAATCATCTTCAAATAAATACAAAAAATAAATTACATATGATTTATAATAAAAAAATCAAATTACATGAAAAATACAAAAAAACATGATTTTTTTTTTGTTGATAAATTTACTGAACTAAAATCGACTACAAATAACTATATTATATTACAAGTCCTATAGTCATGTATAGTTATATGTAGTCATGACTATACATGACTACATGTGACTGACTATATATGACTGTATATGACTAAATATAAATGTATATTCACCTGACTCAAATCACCCATGTAAGTAACCACTACTGGTCAAATTTTCATTACAGACAAACAATGCTCTCACACTTTAGGCATTTCGAATCATCTTCAAATAAATACAAAAAATAAATTACATATGATTTATAATAAAAAAATCAAATTAATCCAAAGAAAAATATTTTAATATTAATTGTTCACAGATCTTCAAAAACATAGTAGATCTGATTTTTTTTCTTATATAAATGCAGTAAATATATACAAATCGAACACCACCAATTCCAGATCTGAAATTCACCATTAGATCTGACTACACATCGTCGGATCACAATTTAAAATTTTCGAATTCAATTGGTTTTCATAAAAAAAACCAATAAAATAAGGTGAAATAGTGATAAGAATTGAGATCATAAAAAAATAAATTAAAAATGGATTGAGATTCATAAATAAAAAAAATAACTTAAAAAAGTGAAGTGAATGGTTTAGTAACGAGTTGAAGGTGGTGGGAGGAGCAACGACGGCCGGCACAAGGCCGTGGCGGAGCAGCGGCGCAAGGCTTTGGTGGAGCAACGACACAAGGGGGTGGCGAAGCACCGAAGCAGCAGAGCGGCGGAGCGCGGGAGCATCGGAGAAGGCGGAGGGGTGGAGAAGGCGGAGAAGCGGAGAAACGGAGAAGGCGGGGAAGCGGAGAAGCGACGGTGGGAGGTGAGAGAGAGAAGAGAACAAGAATTTTGAGAGAGAGAGAGAGAGAGAGAGAGAGAGAGAGAGAGAGAGAGAGAGAGAGAGAGAGAGAGAGAGAGAGAGCGTGGGAGGAGGGAGAGAGAAGAGAAAACGGCTGGGAGAAGGGAGAGAGAAATTAACGAGAGTTGATGAGAGGGTTAGGGTTTTAAATTATAACTAAAAAGGCAAAACTAGTATTTCAATTTGTCTAGGGAGTCTATCAAATTAAGATTAGAATTTGGGTTTTTGACTAGGAAAGAAAAATCCATAGGACCTATCCCTATATATTTTCAAAACTAGGGGGTTATCTCTCATTTCCCCTATATTTTAAAGGGTGGTTTTATACTCTGGCACTTTTTTGGCGTGCATGCACGTTTTTACCATAACTTTTTTTTTTTAATCTTTTGACTATATTTTTTTTACTTTTTACATTTTTTCACCAAACTCTATAAACTTTTACAATAACTCAAATCCCAACATTCAAGTTAAAAAAAAAAAAAAGAGATATTCAATAATTTCTGAAATGGATTCAATGAATATAGATCTGCAGGTAACGTTTTCATTTTTCTCGAAAATTCATGTGTTCGTGCGTTTTTACATGACCACATGCTACGTGGTCGTGTAATATCACACGAACACATGAATTATTACGTTTTATTTCTTGAGTTCGTGTGGTTTTGCACGAACACATTACATGTGTTCGCGCAAAACCACACGAACAGAAGAATATATATATATATATATATATATATATATATATATATATATATATATATATATATATATATATAATTTTTTTTGTTCATGCGAGTTCAAACGAGCACCTTTGTCACTGGTCGTGTGAATAGACACGAGACCTGAGAAGTTGCTCATGTGAATTTACACGAACACTTTCTTGTTTATTTACTTTAATATTGTGTTAACTATATTTATCTGAAAATAAGAAGTATACTGATGATTCTAGTTATTTAGATCACCTGGGGTAGTGTGGTAAACGAGTTGGGAGAGCAAAGCGGATTAATAACTTATCAATTAGATGGTCCTGAGGTCCCTACGAAATTAACACACGCGAACTAAGCCGGGGGTTGATCCGGCGCAAACCCCTCCGACGCTCAAGTCAGATGTACGGATCGTGGAGATTATAGAGAGAATATGAATTCTAGAATCTTGTAAATAATAGAACGTACCTTAACAAAATGAGTAAAACCTCTATTTATATGTCGTTTATTGGGTTGGGTTTGCTTTGTTGGGTCCAAGCCTTATTTGAAGGTGATTTGGGATTTTGTGTAGCGGGCCCACATAATAGAAGAATTGTGGGCCCATTGGGTCGGTCCAATTAAGTATATCTTTAAGCCCCCAACTCTCGAGTTGAGGCGAGAGACTTGTCGAAAGGGTGTCAGTTCGTGTTGAGAGTTAGATTTGTCGTACGTTGACTTATTTCCGTTGTTGTATAAATAATTGTTTTTGTAAAAAAAAAGGGGGAATATATTTATTTGGCAGGAAGATATATATTTAAGGTTTTAAATATTATATCAGTGCCAAATAAATTGAGTCCTTTTATGGCGGTGAGAAGTTAATTACAACTCTTGTGAATAAGTATGGGTCAGTAATTTTATTTTTTTGTTTTTTCTCTGTGTTCTTCTTTGTATTTTTTGTGGTAGAGTAGAAGTTTATCCCTTGTGTAAGTATTTCTTTGGGAAGAGAATTTTTTCATGTCGAATCCGGGTAAATCGAAATCCTTGCGAATTAAAATTCGAGATCCGGTTAAAGGGAGCAAGATGCCGTTTGGTACTGTTTGTATGGAACGCGAGAAGCTTGTAGTGTGAGGTGCGAAAATCGGGTCCTCGGCGGTGTTGGGGATCGGGCACGTGTATGCAGCGGAAAACAAAAAAAATATTTTATTTATATAAACTAATTTATATAAACAAGCACGTGCACAATAAAAAGGGAAACTACAGTTTGCACCCCTAAACTATAGGGCTTGTCACAAACACCCATCAACTACAAAACGTAACAAAATGACCCTTGTGATTTGTGGTCAACGTCTGCAATACTAACACCGTTACTTTTCATGTTCATTTACTTATTTGTCCTCAAACTTTAATTAATAAAATAGGAAACCCCTTCCTCTTTCCTCTCTCATGTTCTTCTTTTTGCCTGCCTCTTGTTCTTCTTTTTACTTTACCAAATCGACAATATTTTCCTCTCACCGCCATTATCTTCCTTCTCCGCTCGTCGGTTGATTTCAGCCCCATACACTTCCTTAATGGTGAAATTGCAGCCTTCCATCTCCAACGCGTCGTCCCACGGCGAGAACAACAAAGGCGCCATTGTTGTTAGTTTGTAGCAGCTTCATTAAATTGAAATTGAATACTCCGGCCGACGACGCCGACTGTTGTTGCCACCATCTTACTATTTGGAGAGGGAAAAGAGTCCGCTCGAGAACCGATTTCGCTATTTGGAAGGCACAAATAATTGGTGTGCTTGAACTAGAGAAGGCATAAGCCATCGGAGAAGAGAAGGCATAAGCTGACTTGGGTTTTGTTTTTTTTGTTTTTTTTTTCTCTTTTTTATAATTAATTATATTTTTATTTCCAACACTATATTTCATTATCATCATGATATATTAGGATTTAATATACAATTTTGTGGGCTGATAAAGAAAAACTGTATGTTTGTTGTGAATTGTGATGTAAAGATTTGGGAAATCAAATATTCTAACTTTTTACCGATAAAAAAAGGATTTTGTGTGCTGTAAAGATTTTTGGTTCAATTTTGTGTATTTGTTGGTAATATATATATATATATATATATATATATATATATATATATATATATATATATATATATATATATATATATATATATATATATATATATATATATATATATATATATATATATATATATAACCTATATATAGAGGGTAAAAACGTCAAAAAAATGTTGCAGCCACAAAAGTGATTAAAATTGAAAAAAGTCAACACGCCACATCATCACATACAAACAGATTGAAAACGGAGGGGCCATTTTGTTCCGTTTTGTAGTCCAGGGGGTGTTTGTGACAATCCCTATAGCTCAGGGGTGCAAACTGTACTTTCCCCCACAATAAATTACAATTAATTGCGTACATTTTCGCTTCCAATCACCTACAAACATGCTCGCATATATAATTAATTTAAATAACATAAATTAAATCATCATAGCATGCTCGCGAAATTAAAACAAATAACAAACATGCTCAACGAACGATTCACATAAACACATAATCGAACATATAGATTCATGTGATTCAATAATCAATTAACATACATTAATCTCAATTAATATAAATTAATTAATACATGTATATTAATTAGAGAAAACGATATGTTACCCTTGAAGCGTGAATCGAACGAAGATTCGAGAAGATGGCTAGCTACTCTTCCCACTCCAACTGATCCAACCTGTTTGCTGATCTGAAATTACAGCTCTGCTCCG